>NC_053022.1:527062681-527251557 GCF_003073215.2 Triticum urartu | reverse complement strand
GACGTGACAGGAGAGATAATACGACACTGGAGCTCTTTTCCAAGCGCGTCGATTAAGGTTCCAGCCAGCTGTTTACATTATTTTCGGCCGGCTGTACGTACTCAGATACACAATGACAAACCGTCCCCATCATTTTCGTACGCCGCATATGAAAGCGAGGAGCTCATCAAGTCGACGAGCGGACAAAAATGCGGCGCAGGCAGGATCCCAGTCCCCGCTGCAAAATGGGAAGCTTCTCCGGTGTAGAACAGAAAGAACCATGGCTACTTGGCTAGTGCCCGGCGCCGGGGCTCGGCACGGACCCCATGGACCTCGCGGCCCTCGAGAACCCCCTCGCCGCCGCCGCCTCGCCGCCTTGGAGGTGGATCACGGCGGCCCTGCCGCCCTGTCGTTCCCCCCCCGCCGTCGGCAGGTTACGCCCTTCGCACGGCGCGCATCGGAGCAGCACCAGCAGCACCACGGCGAGGAACAACGCCCGCGCGGGCTGTAGACGCGGCGGCGGCCTCCTGTTGCTGCTGCTGCGCGTCGGCGAAGGCGAAGCCATGCCGGAGCCGCGGGACGACGCGACGCTGCTCGACCGACGATCCGCTCCTGTGGGTGCTCTGGGCCGGAACGGGATGAGCTCAGGGAAGAAGAAATGGAACTGCTGGTGCTTGGCTCTTGGCTGGCTGCCTGCTTTGGCAAAATGCGCGAGCTGGCGATGGGGCAGAGGCAGGCGTCTCCGGCTCTATATATACAGCGCCTCTGTGCACGTGGACGATTGGGATTTGCTCGTGGAGAATTCTTTTTCTTTTCTTTTGAGCAGCCGCTGAGAATTCTTCCTGACCGACTGCCGGCCAAGTTAAGTCTAGTTCCGCGTGTTCATTCTTTTTTCTTACGAAAAGGAAGTCAGCGGCCGCTTCTCATTTTGAAAAGTACTCCCTCCGCCCCGCAGTTTTTTTTATAAAGAGGTTAGACCCCCGTCCTCTGCATCTGGATGATGCATGCGATCATTTTATTATCTGTCCCGCCCACAGTATAAGTCGTTTAGTTTGTAAAAACGTTTTATATTATGACACGAAGGGAGTAATTTACATCAGATCAGCTCATGGACGATTGGATGGAGAAGGAGTAATGCGTGAAATCAAGGGTCAACCAGTGATCTGTTTGCATTGCTTTTTCAGTCGGCTCCAAGCCTCCAACTGATTAGTATGTGCGCCAAGAGTTTCGAGAGAGCTACATTTCGCAGCAGGTTAGAAAAAAATATATCCAAGAAAAAGTAAGAAGCCCGGTCAGGCTGCCAAGTGCCAACTCTGTTTTTTTAGTCTAAGTGCCAACTCTGTTAGAGCAACTCTAGCAGATCCTACAAAACGCCCCGGTCCGTAAAATAACTGCCAAATTGCGGGTTGGGACCAGAAAATCTGCACGAGCAGACCCCGCATCCCGCCTCGGCCCGTAAATTTTTTTGCGGGGCGCGGCAAATCTTTTCCCCTAATCTTTATCTTCACGAGTTGGGAGGCCGACCCGAGCTCAACCCCTATCCCGTGCGAGATTTGGCGGGAGGGACATTTCCGCGCGGCCATTTGATACGTCTTCGTCGTATCTACTTTTTCAAACACTTTTGCCCTTATTTTGGACTCTAACTTGTATGATTTGAATGGAACTAACCCGGACTGACGCTGTTTTCAGCAGAATTACCATGATGTTGTTTTATGTGCAGAAAACAAATATTCTCGGAATGACCTGAAACTCCACGGGAGGTCTTAAAAAAATAATAAAAAATCCTCGCCAAATATGAAGACCAGGGGGCCCACACCCTTCTCACGAGGGTGGGGGGCGCCCCCCTAGGGCGCCCCTACCTCGTGGGCCCCCTGTTGCGTCTCCGACTCCAACTCCACCTCCATATATTGAGTTTCAATGAGAAAAAAATCAGAGAGAAGAAATCATCGCGTTTTACGATACGGAGCCGCCGCCGAGCCCTAAAACCTCTCGGGAGGGCTGATCTGGAGTTCGTTCGGGGCTCCGGAGAGGGGGATTCGTCGCCGTCGTCATCATCAACCATCCTCCATCACCAATTTCATGATGCTCACCGCTGTGCGTGAGTAATTCCATCGTAGGCTTGCTGGACGGTGATGGGTTGGATGCGATTTATCATGTAATCGAGTTAGTTTTGTTAGGGGTTTGATCCCTAGTATCCATTATGTTCTGAGATTGACGTTGCTATGACTTTGCTATGCTTAATGCTTGTCACTAGGGCCCGAGTGCCATGATTTCAGATCTGAACCTATTATGTTTTCATGAATATATGTGAGTTCTTGATCCTATCTTGCAAGTCTATAGTCACCTACTATGTGTTATGATCCGGCAACCCCGAAGTGACAATAATCGGGACCACTCTCAGTGATGACCATAGTTTGAGGAGTTCATGTATTCACTATGTGCTAATGCTTTGTTCCGGTTCTCTATTAAAAGGAGGCCTTAATATCCCTTAGTTTCCAATAGGACCCCGCTGCCACGGGAGGGTAGGACAAAAGATGTCATGCAAGTTCTTTTCCATAAGCACATATGACTATATACGGAATACATGCCTACATTACATTGATGAATTGGAGCTAGTTCTGTGTCAGCCTATGTTATGACTGTTACATGATGAACCGCATCCGGCATAATTATCCATCACTGATCTGGTGCCTACGAGTTTTCCATATACTGGTTTATGCTTATTTACTTTCCCGCTGCTACTGTTACAATCACTACAAAATACCAAAAACATTACTTTTGCTGTCTTTACTTTTGTTGCCGCTACCACCACTATCATATTACTTTGCTACTAAACACTTTGCTGCAGATACTAAGTTTCCAGGTGTGGTTGAATTGACAACTCAGCTGCTAATATTTGAGAATATTCTTTGGCTCCCCTTGTATCGAATCAATAAATTTGGGTTGAATACTCTACCCTCGAAAGCTGTTGCGATCCCCTATACTTGTGGGTTATCAAGACCTTTTTCTGGCGTCATTGCCGGGGGACATATCTCTATTCTTTGAGTCACTTGGGATTTATATCTGCTGGACACTATGAAGAACTTGAGAGATCCAAAAACCAAGATCTATCCCTCAACTACGAGGGGAGGTAAGGAATTGCCATCTAGCTCTGCACTTGATTCACCTTCTGTTATGAGTAAGTTTGCGACACCCACATCTGCTTCTGCTATTCGTTCTGATATGTCGCATGTTATTGATGATGCCACTTCTGCTATGCATGATACTTATGATGAAACTGCTTCTATGCCTGATACTACTGTGCCCCTTAGTGAATTTCTTGATTAACAAATTGCCAGGGCTAGAGAAAAAGAAATTATTGAATCTGAATACGATGATGATAGTGATGATGAAAATATGCCTGTTATTCCTGAAGGTTATCTTTTTGATATGGAATCTTCTGCTGCTATTTCTGCTTGCAAAGATAGATATGAGCTTAAGAGGTTATTAATTAAATGGAACAAAGAATCACTTAGAGATAAAATGAGACCTGACCCTGCTTTTGCTACTTCACCAATTTGTGTTCCTGATAAAGATTATGAATTCTCTGTTGATCCTGATATAATTACTTTGGTTGAATCTGATCCGTTTTATGGCTATGAATCTGAAACTGTTGTGGCACATCTTACTAAATTAAATGATATAGCTGCCTTGTTCACTAATGATGAGAGATCGCGTTACTTTTATATACTCAAAATATTTCCGTTCTCATTAAAGGGTGATGCTAAGATATGGTTTAATTCTCTTGATCCTGGTTGTGTGCGTAGTCACCAGGATATGATTTATTATTTCTCTGCTAAATATTTCCCTGCTCATAAGAAACAAGCTGCTTTGAGGGAAATATACAACTTTGTGCAAATTAAATAAGAGAGTCTCCCACAAGTTTGGGGGAGGCTTCTCAAGTTACTTAATGCTTTGCCTGATCATCCTCTTAAGAAATCTGAAATACTTGATATCTTTTATAATGGACTAACCGATGCTTTCAGAGATTACCTCGATAGTTGTGCTGGTTCTCTTTTCAGGGAAAGAACACCAGATGAAGCTGAAATTCTATTGAATAATATGTTGACAAATGAAAATAATTGGGCACCTCCTGAGCCAGCTCCTGAGCCATCTCCTGCTTCAATTACTGAGCCTATTCCTAAACCAACTCCTAAGAAGAGAGGTATTTTATTTCTCAGTCCCGAAGATATGCAAGAGGCAAAGAAATCTATGAAAGAAAAAGGTATTAAAGCTGAAGACGTTAAGAATTTACCTCCTATTGAAGAAATACATGGTCTTAATATACCGCCTGTTGAAGAAACATATGATCTCAATTATTTATTTACTGAAGAACCTCCTGATCCCGATATCCCGACACAGGTAGTAAAGGTAAATTCTCTTTATAGATATGATAAAGCTGAAGTCCCTCCTACTAAAATTGCTAGTCAATGCTTGGATGAGTTTGATAACTTTATGTATAAGCAAGATGACTTCAATGCTTATTTTGGTAGACAATTAAAATAAAATGCTTATTTGATTAGACGCTTGGGTGATTATTGTTGGGGAACATAGCATAAATTTAACAATTTTCTACACATCACCAAGATCAATCTATGGAGTCATCTAGCAACGAGGGAAGAGGAGTGCATCTACATACCCTTGTAGATCGCGAGCGGAAGCATTCAAGAGACCGGGGTTGATGGAGTCATACTCGTCGTGATCCAAATCACCGATGACCGAGCGCCGAACAGATGGCACCTCCGCATTCAACACACGTACGGTTGGGAGAGACGTCTCCTCCTTCTTGATCCAGCAAAGGGAGAGGAGAGGTTGATGGAGATCCAGCGGCACGACGGCGTGGTGGTGGAAGCAGCAGGATCTCGGTAGGGCTTCGCCAAGCACCAACGAGAGGGAGAGGTGTCACGAAGGGAGAGGGAGGCGCCAGGGACTTGGGGTGCGGCTGCCCTCCCTTCCCTCCACTATATATAGGGGCCAGGGGGGCGCCGGCCCCTCTAGATCCCATCTAGATGGGGGGCGGCGGCCAAGGGGGTGGCTTGCCCCCCAAGCCAAGTGGAGGCGCCCCCACCCCTAGGGTTTCTAACCCTAGCCGCAGGGGGAGGCCCAAGGGGGGCGCACCAGCCCACCAGGGGCTGGTTCCTTTCCCACTTCAGCCCGTGGGGCCCTCCGGGATAGGTGGCCCTGTTGGGGAACGTTGCAGAAAACAAAAAATTTCCTACGGTTTCACCAAGATCCATCTAGGAGTTCATCTGGCAACGAGTGATTGGATTGCATCTACATACCTTTGTAGATCACGCGCGGAAGCGTTCAAAGAACGGGGATGAGGAAGGCGTACTCGACGTGATCCAAATCACCGGAGATCCTAGCGCCGAACGGACGGCACCTCCGTGTTCAACACACGTACGGTCAGCGTAACGTCTCCTTCTTCTTGATCCAGCAAGGGGGAAGGAGAGGTTGAGGAAGATGGCTCCAGCAGCAGCACGACGGCGTGGTGGTGGTGGAGCTGCAGTACTCCGGCAGGGCTTCGCCAAGCACTATGGAGGAGGAGGATGTGTTGGACAGGGAGAGGGAGGCACCAAAGATGTGGTATGAGAGGCCCTCCTTTCCCCACTATATATAGGGAGTCCAAGGGGGGGGGGGGCGCCGGCCCTAGGAGATCCAATCTCCTAGGGGGGTGCGGCCAAGGGAGGAATCCCTCCTCCCCAAGGCACCTAGGAGGTGCCTTCCCCTCTTGGGACTCTTCCCTTCCTTGAACCCTAGGCGCATGGGCCTCTTGGGGCTAGTGCCCTTGGCCCATATAGTCCAAGGCGCACCCCCTACAGCCCATGTGCCCCCCCGGGGCAGGTGGCCCCACCCGGTGGACCCCCGGGACCCTTCTGGTGGTCCCGGTACAATACCGGTGACCCCGAAACTTGTCCCGATGCCCGAAATAGCACTTCCTATATATAATTCTTTACCTCCGGACCATTCCGGAACTCCTCGTGACGTCCGTGATCTCATCCGGGACTCCGAAGAACATTCGGGTTACTGCATATACATATCCCTACAACCCTAGTGTCACCGAACCTTAAGTGTGTAGACCCTACGGGTTCGGGAGACATGTAGACATGACCGAGATGCTCTCCGGTCAATAACCAACAGCGGGATCTGGATACCCATGTTGGCTCCCACATGCTCCTCGATGATCTCATCGGATGAACCACGATGTCGAGGATTCAAGCAACCCCGTATACAATTCCCTTCGTCAATCGGTATGTTACTTGCCCGAGATTCGATCGTCGGTATCCCAATACCTCGTTCAATCTCGTTACCGGCAAGTCACTTTACTCGTACCGTAATGCATGATCCCGTGACCAGACACTTGGTCACTTTGAGCTCATAATGATGATGCATTACCGAGTGGGCCCAGTGATACCTCTCCGTCATACGGAGTGACAAATCCCAGTCTTGATCCGTGTCAACCCAACAGACACTTTTGGAGATACCCGTAGTATACCTTTATAGTCACCCAGTTACGTTGTGACGTTTGGTACACCCAAAGCACTCCTACGGTATCCGGGAGTTACACGATCTCATGGTCTAAGGAAAGGATACTTGACATTGGAAAACTCTAGCAAACGAACTATACGATCTTGTGCTATGTTTAGGATTGGGTCTTGTCCATCACATCATTCTCCTAATGATGTGATCTCGTTATCAATGACATCCAATGTCCATAGTCAGGAAACCATGACTATCTGTTGATCAACGAGCTAGTCAACTAGAGGCTTACTAGGGACATGTTGGTGTCTATTATTCACACATGTATTACGATTTCCGGATAACACAATTATAGCATGAACAATAGACAATTATCATGAACAAGCAAATATAATAATAACCATTTTATTATTGCCTCTAGGGCATATTTCCAGCAGTCTCTCACTTGCACTAGAGTCAATAATCTAGTTACATTGCGATGAATTGAACACCCATAGAGTTCTGGTGTTGATCATGTTTTGCTTGAGGGAGAGGTTTAGTCAACGGATCTGCTACATTCAGGTCCGTATGTACTTTACAAATATCTATGTCTCCATCTTGAACATTTTCACGAATGGAGTTGAAGCGACGCTTGATGTGCCTTGTCTTCTTGTGAAACCTGGGCTCCTTGGCAAGAGCAATAGCTCCAGTGTTGTCACAGAAGAGCTTGATCGGCCCCGACGCATTGGGTATGACTCCTAGGTCGGTGATGAACTCCTTCACCCAAATTGCTTCATGTGCTGCCTCCGAGGCTGCCATGTACTCCGCTTCACATGTAGATCCCGCCACGACGCTCTGCTTGCAACTGCACCAGCTTACTGCCCCACCATTCAAAATATACACGTATCCGGTTTGTGACTTTGAGTCATCCAGATCTGTGTCGAAGCTAGCATCGACGTAACCCTTTACGACGAGATCTTCGTCACCTCCATAAACGAGAAACATTTCCTTAGTCCTTTTCAGGTACTTCAGGATATTCTTGACCGCTGTCCAGTGTTCCTTGCCGGGATTACTTTGGTACCTTCCTACCAAACTTACGGCAAGGTTTACATCAGGTCTGGTACACAGCATGGCATACATAATAGAACCTATGGCTGAGGCATAGGGGATGACACTCATCTCTTCTATATCTTCTGCCGTGGTCGGACATTGAGCTGAGCTCAATTTCACACCTTGCAACACAGGCAAGACCCCCTTCTTAGACTGATCCATATTGAACTTCTTCAATATCTTATCAAGGTATGTGCTTTGTGAAAGACCTATGAGGCGTCTTGATCTATCTCTGTAGATCTTGATGCCTAATATATAAGCAGCTTCTCCAAGGTCCTTCATTGAAAAACTCTTATTCAAGTAGGCCTTTATGCTGTCCAAGAGTTCTATATCATTTCCCATCAAAAGTATGTCATCTACATATAATATGAGAAATGCTACAGAGCTCCCACTCACTTTCTTGTAAACACAGGCTTCTCCATAAGTCTGCGTAAACCCAAACGCTTTGATCATCTCATCAAAGCGAATGTTCCAACTCCGAGATGCTTGCACCAGCCCATAAATCGAGCGTTGGAGCTTGCACACCTTGTCAGCATTCTTAGGATTGACAAAACCTTCCGGCTGCATCATATACTATTCTTCCTTAAGGAAACCATTAAGGAATGCCGTTTTGACGTCCATTTGCCATATTTCATAATCATAGAATGCGGCAATCGCTAACATGATTCGGACGGACTTCAGCTTCGCTACCGGTGAGGAAGTCATGACGTAGTCAACCCCTTGAACTTGTCGATAACCCTTAGCGACAAGCCGAGCTTTATAGATGGTCACATTACCATCCGCGTCTGTCTTCTTCTTAAAGATCCATTTATTTTCTATGGCTCGCCGCTCTATGGGCAAGTCAGTCAAAGTCCATACTTTGTTTTCATACATGGATCCTATCTCGGATTTCATGGCTTCTAGCCATTTGTCGGAATCCGGGCCCGCCATCGCTTCTTCATAGTTCGAAGGTTCACCGTTGTCTAACAACATGATTTCCAAGACAGGGTTGCCGTACCACTCTGGTGCGGAACGTGTCCTTGTGGACCTTCGAATTTCAGTAGGAGCTTGATCAGAAGTATCTTGATCATCATCATTAACTTCCTCTCTAGTCGGTGCAGGCACCTCAGGAACATTTTCTTGAGTTGCGCCATTTTCCGGTTCAAGAGGTAATACTTCATCAAGTTCTACTTTCCTCCCACTTACTTCTTTCGAGAGAAACTCTTTCTCTAGAAAGGACCCATTCTTGGCAACAAAGATCTTGCCTTCGGATCTGAGGTAGAAGGTATACCCAATAGTTTCTTTAGGGTATCCTATGAAGACGCATTTTTCCGATTTGGGTTCGATCTTTTCAGGTTGAAGTTTCTTGACATAAGCATCGCATCCCCAAACTTTTAGAAACGACAGCTTAGGTTTCTTCCCAAACCATAATTCATACGGTGTCATCTCAACGGATTTCGATGGAGCCCTATTTAAAGTGAATGCGGCAGTCTCTAAAGCATACCCCCAAAAAGATAGCGGTAAATTGGTAAGAGACATCATAGATCGCACCATATCTAATAGAGTGCGATTACGACGTTCGGATACACCATTACGCTGAGGTGTTCCAGGCGGCGTGAGCTGTGAAACTATTCCACATTTTCTTAAGTGTGTGCCAAACTCATGACTCAAGTATTCTCCTCCACGATCTGATCGCAGGAACTTGATTTTCCTTTCACGTTGATTCTCAACCTCACTCTGAAATTCCTTGAACTTTTCAAAGGTCTCAGACTTGTGTTTCATTAAGTAGACATACCCATATCTACTCAAGTCATCAGTGAGGGTGAGAATATAACGATGGCCACCGCGAGCCTCAACACTCATTGGACCGCACACATCAGTATGTATGATTTCCAATAAGTTGGTTGCTCGCTCCATTGTTCCTGAGAACGGAGTCTTGGCCATTTTACCCATGAGGCATGGTTCACACGTGTCAAATGATTCATAATCAAGAGACTCTAAAAGTCCATCAGTATGGAGCTTCTTCATGCGTTTGACACCTATGTGACCAAGGCGGCAGTGCCACAAGTATGTGGGACTATCATTATCAATCTTACATCTTTTGGTATTCACACTATGAATATGTGTAGCATTACGCTCGAGATTCATTAAGAATAAACCATTCACCATCGGAGCATGACCATAAAACATATCTCTCATATAAATAGAACAACCATTATTCTTGGATTTAAATGAGTAACCATCTCGTATTAAACGAGATCCTGATACAATGTTCATGCTCAAACTTGGCACTAAATAACAATTATTGAGGTTCAAAACTAATCCCGTAGGTAAATGTAGAGGTAGCATGCCGACGGCGATCACATCGACCTTGGAACCATTCCGGACGCGCATCGTCACCTCGTCCTTCGCCAGTCTCCGCTTATTCCGCAGCTCCTGCTTTGAGTTACAAATGTGAGCAACTGCACCGGTATCAAATACCCAGGAGCTACTACGAGTACTGGTAAGGTACACATCAATTACATGTATATCACATATACCTTTTGTTTTGCCGGCCTTCTTGTCCGCTAAGTATTTGGGGCAGTTCCGCTTCCAGTGACCACTTTCCTTGCAATAAAAGCACTCAGTCTCGGGCTTGGGTCCATTCTTTGGCTTCTTCCCGGCAGCTTGCTTGCCGGGCGCGGCAACTCCCTTGCCGTCTTTCTTGAAGGTTTTCTTACCCTTGCCTTTCTTGAACTAAGTGGTTTTATTCACCATCAACACTTGATGTTCCTTTTTGACTTCTACCTCTGCTGATTTCAGCATTGCAAATACTTCAGGAATGGTCTTTTCCATCCCCTGCATATTGAAGTTCATCACAAAGCTCTTGTAGCTCGGTGGAAGCGACTGAAGGATTCTGTCAATGACCGCGTCATCCGGGAGATTAACTCCCAGCTGAGTCAAGCGGTTATGCAACCCAGACATAGTGAGTATGTGCTCACTGACAGAACTGTTTTCCTCCATCTTACAGCTGAAGAACTTGTCGGAGACTTGATATCTCTCGACCCGGGCATGAGCTTGGAAAACCATTTTTAGCTCTTTGAACACCTCATATGCTCCGTGTCTCTCAAAACATTTTTGGAGCCCCGGCTCTAAGTTGTAAAGCATGCCGCACTGAACGAGGGAGTAGTCATCGGTACGTGCCTGCCAAGCGTTCATAACGTCTTGTTCTGCAGGGAGAACAGGTGTGTCACCTAGCGGTGCTTGTAGGACATAATCTTTCTTGGCAGCTATGAGGATGATCCTCAGGTTCCGGACTCAGTCCGTGTAGTTGCTGCCATCGTCTTTCAGCTTGGTTTTCTCTAGGAACGCGTTGAAGTTGAGGACTACGTTGGCCATTTGATCTACAAGACATATTGTAAATATTTTAGACTAAGTTCATGATAATTAAGTTCATCTAATCAAATTATAATGAACTCCCACTCAGATAGACATCCCTCCAGTCATCTAAGTATAACATGATCCGAGTTAACTAGGCCGTGTCCGATCATCACGTGAGACGGACTAGTCAACGTCGGTGAACATCTTCATGTTGCTCGTATCTTCTATACGACTCATGCTCGACCTTTCGGTCTTCTGTGTTCCGAGGCCATGTCTGTACATGCTAGGCTCGTCAAGTCAACCTAAGTGTTTTGCATGTGTAAATCTGTCTTACACCCATTGTATGTGAACGTTAGAATCTATCACACCCGATCATCACGTGGTGCTTCGAAACAACGAACTGTCGCAATGGTGCATAGTTAGGGGGAACACTTTCTTGAAATTATTATGAGGGATCATCTTATTTACTACCGTCATTCTAAGTAAACAAGATGCATAAATATGATAAACATCACATGCAATCAAATAATAAAAGTGACATGATATGGCCAATATCACATAGCTCCTTTGATCTCCATCTTGGGGCTCCATGATCATCTTGTCACTGGCATGACACCATGATCTCCATCATCATGATCTCCATCATTGTGTCTCCATGAAGTTGCTCGCCAACTATTACTTCTACTACTATGGCTAACGCGTTTAGCAATGAAGTAAAGTAATTTACATGGCGTTTCTCAATGACACGCAGGTCTTACAAAAAAATAAAGACAACTCCTATGGCTCCTGCCGGTTGTCATACTCATCGACATGCAAGTCGTGATTCCTATTACAATAGCATGAAAATCTCATACATCACATATATATCATTCATCATTCATCACAACTTTGGCCATATCATATCACAAAGCACTTGCTGCAAAAACAAGTTAGACGTCCTCTAATTGTTGTTGCAAGTTTTACGTGGCTGAAGTAGGGTTCTAGCAAGAATGTTTTCTTACCTACGTGAAGGCCACAACGTGATTTGTCAACTTCTATTTACCCTTCATAAGGACCCTTTTCATCGAATCCGCTCCAACTAAAGTGGGAGAGACAGACACCCGCCAGCCACCTTATGCAACTTGTGCATGTTAGTCGGTGGAACCGGTCTCACGTAAGCGTACGTGTAAGGTTGGTCCGGGCCGCTTCATCCCACAATACCGTTGAAGCAAGATAAGACTATTAGCGGCAAGAAAGTTGACAACATCAACGCCCACAACAAATTGTGTTCTACTCGTGCAAGAAAACTACGCATAGACCTAGCTCATGATGCCACTGTTGGGGAACGTTGCGGCAAACAAAAATTTTCCTACGGTTTCACCAAGATTCATCTAGGAGTTCATCTGGCAACGAGTGATTGGATTGCATGTACATACCTTTGTAGATCACGCGCGGAAGCGTTCAAAGAACGGGGATGAGGAAGGCGTACTCGACGTGATCCAAATCATCGGAGATCCTAGCGCCGAACGGACGGCACCTCCGCGTTCAACACACGTACGGTCAGCGTAACGTCTCCTTCTTCTTGATCCAGCAAGGGGGAAGGAGAGGTTGAGGAAGATGGCTCCAGTAGCAGCACGACGGCGTGGTGGTGGTGGAGCTGCAGTACTCCGGCAGGGCTTCGCCAAGCACTATGGAGGAGGAGGATGTGTTGGAGAGGGAGAGGGAGGCACCAAAGATGTGGTATGAGAGGCCCTCCTTTCCACACTATATATAGGGAGTCCAAGGGGGGGGCGCCGGCCCTAGGAGATCCAATCTCCTAGGGGGGTGCGGCCAAGGGAGGAATCCCTCCTCCCCAAGGCACCTAGGAGGTGCCTTCCCCTCTTGGGACTCTTACCTTCCTTGAACCCTAGGCGCATGGGCCTCTTGGGGCTGGTGCCCTTGGCCCATATAGTCCAAGGCGCACCCCCTACAGCCCATGTGGCCCCCCGGGGCAGGTGGCCCCACCCGGTGGACCCCCGGGACCCTTCTGGTGGTCCCGGTACAATACCGGTGACCCCGAAACTTGTCCCGATGCCCGAAATAGCACTTCCTATATATAATGCTTTACCTCCGGACCATTCCAGAACTCCTCGTGACGTCCGGGATCTCATCCGGGACTCCGAACAACATTCGGGTTACTGCATATACATATCCCTACAACCCTAGCGTCACCGAACCTTAAGTGTGTAGACCCTACAGGTTCGAGAGACATGTAGACATGACCGAGATGCTCTCCGGTCAATAACCAACATCGGGATCTGGATACCCATGTTGGCTCCCACATGCTCCTCGATGATCTCATCGGATGAACCACGATGTCGAGGATTCAAGCAACCCCGTATACAATTCCCTTCGTCAATCGGTATGTTACTTGCCCGAGATTCGATCGTCGGTATCCCAATACCTCGTTCAATCTCGTTACCGGCAAGTAACTTTACTCGTACCGTAATGCATGATCCCGTGACCAGACACTTGGTCACTTTGAGCTCATAATGATGATGCATTACCGAGTGGGCCCAGTGATACCTCTCCGTCATACGGAGTGACAAATCCCAGTCTTGATCCGTGTCAACCCAACAGACACTTTCGGAGATACCCGTAGTATACCTTTATAGTCACCCAGTTACGTTGTGACGTTTGGTACACCCAAAGCACTCCTACGGTATCCGGGAGTTACACGATCTCATGGTCTAAGGAAAGGATACTTGACATTGGAAAACTCTAGCAAATGAACTATACGATCTTGTGCTATGTTTAGGATTGGGTCTTGTCCATCACATCATTCTCCTAATGATGTGATCTCGTTATCAATGACATCCAATGTCCATAGTCAGGAAACCATGACTATCTGTTGATCAACGAGCTAGTCAACTAGAGGCTTACTAGGGACATGTTGGTGTCTATTATTCACACATGTATTACGATTTCCGGATAACACAATCATAGCATGAATAAAGACAATTATCATGAACAAGGAAATATAATAATAATGCTTTTATTATTGCCTCTAGGGCATATTTCCAACAGGCCCTACCCGGTGGACCCCCGGGACCCTTCCGGTGGTCCCGGTACAATACTGGTGACCCCCGAAACTTTCCCGGTGGCCGAAACTGGTCTTTCTATATATAAATCTTTACCTCTGGACCATTCTGGAACTCCTCGTGACATTCGGTATCTCATCTGGGACTCCGAACAGCTTTCGGGTTACTGCATACTAATATCTCTACAACCCTAGCGTCACCGAACCTTAAGTGTGTAGACCCTACGGGTTCGGGAACCATGCAGACATGACCAAGACACCTCTCTGGCCAATAACCGACAGCGGGATCTGGATACCCATGTTGGCTCCCACATATTCCACGATGATCTCATCGGATGAACCACGATGTCGAGGATCCAATCAATCCCGTATTCAATTCCCTTTGTCAATCGGTACATTACTTTACCCGAGATTCGATCGTCGGTATCCCAATACCTTGTTCAATCTCGTTACCGGCAAGTCACTTTACTCGTACCGTAATGCATGATCCCGTGACCAACTGCTTAGTCACACTGAGCTCATTATGATGATGCATTACCGAGTGGGTCCAGAGATACCTCTCCATCATACAGAGTGACAAATCCCAGTCTCGATTCATGCCAACCGAACAGACACTTTCGGAGATACCTGTAGTGTACCTTTATAGCCACCCAGTTACGTTGTGACGTTTGGTACACCCAAAGCACTCCTGCGGTATCCGGGAGTTGCACAATCTCATGGTCTAAGGAAATGATACTTGACACTTAGAAAAGCTCTAGCAGACGAACTACACGATCTTGTGCTATGCTTAGGATTGGGTCTTGTCCATCACATCATTCTCCTAATGATGTGATCCCGTTATCAATGACATCCAATGTCCATGGTCAGGAAACCGTAACCATCTATTGATCAACGAGCTAGTCAACTAGAGGCTTACTAGGGACATGTTGTGGTCTATATATTCACACATGTATTACGATTTCCGGATAACACAATTATAGCATGAACAATAGACAATTATCATGAACAAGCAAATATAATAATAACCATTTTATTATTGCCTCTAGGGCATATTTCCAGCAGTCTCTCACTTGCACTAGAGTCAATAATCTAGTTACATTGCGATGAATTGAACACCCATAGAGTTCTGGTGTTGATCATGTTTTGCTTGAGGGAGAGGTTTAGTCAACGGATCTGCGACATTCAGGACCGTATGCACTTTACAAATATCTATGTCTCCATTTTGAACATTTTCATGAATGGAGTTGAAGCGACGCTTGATATGTCTGGTCTTCCTGTGAAACCTGGGCTCCTTGGCAAGGGCAATAGCTCCAGTGTTGTCACAGAAGAGAGTCATCGGGACCGACGCATTGGGAATAACTCCTAGGTCGGTAATGAACTCCTTCACCCAGATTGCTTCTTGTGCTGCCTCCGAGGCTGCCATGTACTCCGCTTCACATGTAGATCCCGCCACGACGCTTTGCTTGCAACTGCACCAGCTGACTGCCCCTCCATTCAAAACATACACGTATCCGGTTTGTGACTTGGAGTCATCCAGATCTGTGTCGAAGCTAGCATCGACGTAACCCTTTACTATGAGCTCTTCGTCACCTCCATAATAGAGAAACATATCCTTAGTCCTTTTCAGGTACTTCAGGATATTCTTGACCGCTGTCCAGTGTTCCATGCCGGGATTACTTTGGTACCTTCCTACCAAACTTACAGCAAGGTTTACATCAGGTCTGGTACACAGCATGGCATACATGATAGACCCTATGGCTGAGGCATAGGGGATGACACTCATCTTTTCTCTATCTTCTGCCGTGGTCGGGCATTGAGCCGTGCTCAATCTCGTACCTTGCAACACAGGCAAGAACCCCTTCTTTGACTAATCCATATTGAACTTCTTCAATATCTTGTCAAGGTACGTACTCTGTGAAAGACCAATGAGGCGTCTCGATCTATCTCTATAGATCTTGATGCCTAATATGTAAGCAGCTTCTCCAAGATCCTTCATTGAAAAACACTTGTTCAAGTAGGCCTTTATGCTTTCCAAGAATTCTATATCATTTCCCATCAATAATATGTCATCCACATACAATATGAGAAATGCTACAGAGCTCCCACTCACTTTCTTGTAAACGTAGGCTTCTCCATAAGTCCGCGTAAACCCAAACGCTTTGATCATCTCATCAAAACGAATGTTCCAACTCCGAGATGCTTGCACCAGCCCATAGATTGAGCGTTGGAGCTTGCACACCTTGTCAGCATTCTTAGGATCGACAAAACCTTCTGGCTGCATCATATACAATTCTTCCTTAAGGAAACCATTAAGGAATGCCGTTTTGACGTCCATTTGCCATAACTCATAATCATAGAATGCGGCGATTGCTAACATGATTCGGACGGACTTCAGCTTTGCTACGGGTGAGAAAGTCTCATCGTAGTCAACCCCTTGAACTTGTCGATAACCCTTAGCGACAAGCCGAGCTTTATAGATGGTCACATTACCATCCGCGTCTGTCTTCTTCTTAAAGATCCATTTATTTTCTATGGCTCGCCGATCATCGGGCAAGTCAGTCAAAGTCCATACTTCATTTTCATACATGGATCCTATCTCGGATTTCATGGCTTCCAGCCATTTGTCGGAATCTGGGCCCGCCATCGCTTCTTCATAGTTCGAAGGTTCACCATTATCTAACAACATGATTTCCAGGACAGGGTTGTCGTACCACTCTGGTGCGGAACGTGTCCTTGTGGACCTACGAAGTTCAGTAGCAACTTGATCTGAAGTTTCATGATCATCATCATTAACTTCCTCTCTAGTCGGTGCAGGCACCTCAGGAACATTTTCTTAAGCCGCGCCACTCTCCGGTTCAAGAGGCAATACTTCATCAAGTTCTACTTTCCTCCCACTTACTTCTTTTGAGAGAAACTCTTTCTCTAGAAAGGATCCATTCTTGGCAACAAAGATCTTGCCTTTGGATCTGAGGTAGAAGGTATACCCAATAGTTTCTTTAGGGTATCGTATGAAGACGCATTTTTCCGATTTGGGTTCGAGCTTTTCAGGTTGAAGTTTCTTCACATAAGCATCGCATCCCCAAACTTTTAGAAACGACAGCTTAGGTTTCTTCCCAAACCATAATTCATACGGTGTCGTCTCAACGGATTTTGACGGAGCCCTATTTAAAGTGAAGGCGGCAGTCTCTAAAGCATAGCCCCAAAATGACACCAGTAGATCGGTAAGAGACATCATAGATCGCACCATATCCAATAGAGTGCGATTATGACGTTCTGACACACCATTACGCCGAGGTGTTCCGGGCGGCGTGAGTTGTGAAACTATTCCACATTTCCTTAAGTGCGTGCCAAATTCGTGACAAATATTCTCCCCACGATCTGATCTCAAGAACTTGATTTTCCTGTCACGTTGATTCTCAACCTCACTCTGAAATTTCTTAAACTTTTCAAAGGTCTCAGACTTGTGTTTCATTAAGTAGACATACCCATATCTACTCAAGTCATCAGTGAGGGTGAGAACATAACGATAGCCACTGCGAGCCTCAACACTCATTGGACTGCACACATCAGTATGTATGATTTCCAATAAGTTGGTTGCTCGCTCCATTGTTCCGGAGAATGGAGTCTTGGTCATTTTTCCCATGAGGCTTGGTTCGCACGTGTCAAATGATTCATAATCAAGAGACTCCAAAAGTCCATCTGCATGGAGTTTCTTCATGCTTTTGACACTAATGTGACCAAGGCGGCAGTGCCACAAGTATGTGGGACTATCATTATCAGCCTTACATCTTTTGGTATTCACACTATGAATATGTGTAACATCACGTTCGAGATTAAATAAGAATAAACCATTGACCAGCGGGGCATGACCATGAAACATATCTCCCATATAAATAGAACAACCATTATTCTCGGATTTAAATGAGTAGCCATCTCGTATTAAACGAGATCCTGATACAATGTTCATGCTCAAAGTTGGCACTAAATAACAATTATTGAGGTTTAAAACTAATCCTGTAGGTAAATGTAGAGGTAGCGTGCCGACGGCGATCACATCGACCTTGGAACCATTCCTGACGCGCATCGTCACCTCGTCCTTCGCCAGTCTCCACTTATTCCGCAGCTCCTGTTTTGAGTTACAAATATGAGCAATCGCACCGGTATCAAATACCCAGGAGCTACTACGAGTACTGGTAAGGTACACATCAATAACATGTATATCACATATATCTTTGGTGTTGCCGGCCTTCTTGTCCGCTAAGTACTTGGGGCAGTTCCGCTTCCAGTGACCACTTCCCTTGCAATAAAAACACTCAGTCTCGGGCTTGGGTCCATTCTTTGGCTTCTTCCCGGCAGCTTGCTTACCGGGCACGGCAACTCCCTTGCCGTCCTTCTTGAAGTTCTTTTTACCCTTGCCTTTCTTGAACTTATTGGTTTTATTCACCATCAACACTTGATGTTCCTTTTTGATTTCCACCTCCACTGATTTCAGCATCGAATATACCTCAGGAATGGTCTTTTCCATCCCCTGCATATTGAAGTTCATCACAAAGCTCTTGTAGCTAGGTGGGAGCGACTAAAGGATTCTGTCAACGACCGCATCATCCGGGAGATTAACTCCCAGCTGAGACAAGCGGTTGTGCAACCCAGATGTTTTGAGTATGTGCTCGCTGACGGAACTATTCTCCTCCATCTTACAACTGTAGAACTTGTCGGAGACTTCATATCTCTCGACCCGGGCATGAGCTTGGAAAACCATTTTCAGCTCTTGGAACATCTCATATGCTCCGTGTTGCTCAAAACGCTTCTGGAGCCCCGGTTCTAAGCTGTAAAGCATGCCGCACTGAACCAGGGAGTAATCATCAACACGGGACTGCCAAGCGTTCATAACGTCTTGGTTTGCTGGGGGTGGTGCTTCACCTAGCGGTGCTTCAAGGACATATGCTTTCTTGGCAGCTATGAGGATGATCCTCAAGTTCAAGACCCAGTCCGCATAGTTGCTACCATCGTCTTTCAGCTTGGTTTTCTCTAGGAACGCATTGAAGTTGAGTACAACATTAGCGTGGGCCATTTGATCTACAAGACATATTGTAAAGATTTTAGACTAAGTTCATGATAATTAAGTTCATCTAATCAAATTATTCAATGAACTCCCACTCAGATAGACATCCCTCTAGTCATCTAAGTGATACATGATCCGAGTCAACTAGGCCGTGTCTGATCATCACGTGAGACAGACTAGTCATCATCGGTGAACATCTTCATGTTGATCGTATCTTCTATACCACTCATGTTCGACCTTTTGGTCTTCCGTGTTCCGAGGCCATGTCTGTACATGCTAGGCTCGTCAAGTCAACGTAAGTGTATTGCGTGTGTAAATCTGGCTTACACCCGTTGTATGCGAACGTTAGAACCTATCACACCCGATCATCACGTGGTGCTTCGGAACAACGGACCTTAGCAACGGTGCACAGTTAGGGGGAACACTTTCTTAAAATTATTACGAGGGATCATCTTATTTATGCTACCGTCATTCTAAGCAAATAAGATGTAAAACATGATAAACATCACATGCAATCAAATAGTGACATGATATGGCGAATATCATTTTGCTCCTTTTGATCTCCATCTTCGGGGCGCCATGGTCATCGTCATCACCAGCATGACACCATGATCTCCATCATCGTGTCTTCATGAAGTTGTCTCATTAACTATTACTTCTACTACTATGGCTAACGGTTAGCGATAAAGTAAAGTAATTACATGACATTTATGTTGACACGCAGGTCATAAATAAATTAAGACAACTCCTATGGCTCCTGCCGGTTGTCATACTCATCGACATGCAAGTCGTGATTCCTATTACAAGAACATGATCAATCTCATACATCACATATATCATTCATCACATCCTTTTGGCCATATCACATCACACGGCATATGCTGCAAAAACAAGTTAGACGTCCTCTAATTGTTGTTGCAAGTTTTTACGTGGCTGCTATAGGTTTCTAGCAAGAACGTTTCTTACCTACGCCAAAACCACAACGTGATATGCCAATTTCTATTTACCCTTCATAAGGACCCTTTTCATCGAATCCGATCCGACTAAAGTGGGAGAGACAGACACCCGCTAGCCACCTTATGCAACTAGTGCATGTCAGTCGGTGGAACCAGTCTCACGTAAGCGTACGTGTAAGGTCGGTCCGGGCCGCTTCATCCCACGATGCCGCCGAATCAAGATAAGACTTCTAACGGCAAGTAAATTGACAAAATCAACGCCCACAACAACTTGTGTTCTACTCGTGCATAGAAACTACGCATAGACCTAGCTCATGATGCCACTGTTGGGGAACGTAGCAGAAATTTAAAAATTTTCTACGCATCACCAAGATCAATCTATGGAGTCATCTAGCAACGAGGGAAGAGGACTGCATCTACATACCCTTGTAGATCGCGAGCGGAAGCGTTCAAGAGAACGGGGTTGATGGAGTCGTACTCGTCGTGATCCAAATCACCGATGACCGAGCGCCGAACGGACGGCACCTCCGCGTTTAACACACGTACGGTTGGGAGAGACGTCTCCTCCCTCTTGATCCAGCAAAGGGAGAGAAGAGGTTGATGGAGATCCAGCAGCACGACGGCGTGGTGGTGGAAGCAGCGGGATCTCGGCAGGGCTTCGCCAAGCACCAACGAGAGGGAGAGGTGTCACGGAGGGAGAGGAAGGCGCCAGGGACTTGGGGTGCAGCTGCCCTCCCTCCCCTCCACTATATATAGGGGCCAGGGGGGCGTCGGCCCCTCTAGATCCCATCTAGATGGGGGGGCAAGGGGGTGGCTTGCCCCCCAAGCCAAGTGGAGGCGCCCCCACCCCTAGGGTTTCTAACCCTAGGTGCAGGGGGAGGCCCAAGGGGGGCGCACCAGCCCAACAGGGGCTGGTTCCCTTCCCACTTCAGCCCATGGGGCCCTCCGGGATAGGTGGCCCCACTCGGTGGACCCCCGGGACCCTTCCGGTGGTCCCCGTACAATACCGGTGACCCCCGAAACTTTCCCGGTGGCCGAAATTGGTCTTCCTATATATAAATCTTTACCTCCGGACCATTCCAGAACTCCTCGTGACGTCCGGGATCTCATCCGGGACTCCGAACAACTTTCAGATTACCGCATACTAATATCTCTACAACCCTAGCATCACCGAACCTTAAGTGTGTAGACCCTACGGGTTCGGAAACCATGCAGACATGACCGAGACACCTCTCTGGCCAATAACCGACAGCGGGATCTGGATACCCATGTTGGCTCCCACATATTCCACGATGATCTCATCGGATGAACCACGATGTCGAGGATTCAATCAATCCCGTATTCAATTCCCTTTGTCAAACGGTACGTTACTTTGCCCGAGATTCGATCGTCGGTATCTGTAAGTGCATCTAGTGCCACCCCTAGTTGGTTTTGGAGTATTGACGACAAACCTAGTTGAGGGACTAATGTGTTTATGAGAATTGCAGGATAACATAGGTAGAAGTCCCTCATTGATTCGGTTTTCCTACCAGAGATGACCCCTAAAAATGTATGAAGACATTGAAGTCAAAGGTGGTATATGAAGATATTCACATTGAAGACTATGATAAGAGAAGACACCACATGAAGCCTATGGAGCTCGAAGACTTAGATCTTTCGTAGTTCTTTTTCTTTTGTGTTGAGTCATAGGAACCACCGTACTGTTAAGTGGGGTCCAAGAGAACCAGTCAGAATGATTGAAGTGATGCCTAACCAAAACCTATGTCTTTGAGTGAAGACTATGAGAGCGAATCTTGTCCAGAGTCGGACAAGTCAGCTTTGCTTGCAGCCCAAGTAAAGTTGCCGTGTGAGTTTGAAATCTGACCGTTGGAACACGTGTCAGTTCCTTAGTGACCCAGGGTCATTTCGGACAAATCAGGTCGGGTTGCTAAGTGGCTATAAATAGCCCACCCCCTACAACCATAAACGGTTGGCTGCTCAGATTGAGAGTATGGCTTTTCTCGTTTGAGAGCGACCCACCTCGTAGCCTTTGAGAGAGAATTCCTTGCGAGGATAAAGCCCTAACCACCCAGAGCCAAAGAGAATTGGGCATCACTTAAGTCTTCCTGTCTGTGTGATCTGAAGACTTATTACACTTGAGGACTGTGCATCCTCTAGCCGGTTTGGCGTCGTGTTCTGAGCATCCAAGAGACATTGTGGATTGCCGGTGAACGAAGTCTGTGAAGGTTTGGGAGTCTACCTTGAAGACTTACCAGAGTGATTGGGCGAGGTCTGTGTGACCTTAGCTCAAGGGGAATACGGTGAGGACTGGGTGTCCTGAGCTGCGTGTTCAGGACTGGGTGTCCGGGACTGTGTGTCCTAAGGTTTAAATACCTAGCCGCCCCAACCAGACGTACAGTTGTCACAGCAACTAGAACTGGTCCAACAAATCATTGTCTTCAATGAGTCACTGGTTTCATCTTCCCTTCCCTTTACTTACTGTTACTCCTTGTGAAGTCATTGTATGTTTGCACTATCTTTTGTCTTCACTAAGTGACTGCGTGTTCTGTCTGGCTTCACAATATCTTCCTACCCGATCCTTACTACATTGCTGCTATTAGTCATTGTGCTTTCACTCTATTGAATACTTGACTATGGCTTGCCTAGTGTATTCTACCTTCCGCTGCAGGGTATTAGGTTTATTTTTATCATTTGTCTTCATAACTCCCACGTTTTGAAGACTTTCATAAAAATCGCCTATTCACCCCCCCTCTAGTCGATATAACGCACTTTCAATTGGTATCAGAGCAAGGTGCTCCCTTGTTCTGTGTGATTCGGTTTAACCACCTGGAGTTTTAGCTATGTCGACTGAAGGGATAATTAAAGTCTCCGTTGCGTGCCCCGTCTTTGATGGAACTGAATATCCCTACTGGAAGAATAAGATGCGCATGCATCTTGAAGCCATTGATGTCGACCTATGATATGTCGTCAAAAACGGTGTTCCCAAGGCTGGAGAAGGTGCCACTATTGCTGATGTCAAGAAATTTGTTCAACTGGACTCTACTGCCAAGAATATCATCTATGGTCACCTGACCAAAGGACAGTATGGCCGTGTGAGTGCTTTGAAGACATCTAAGCTGGTCTGGGACTGGATCTCCAAGGTCAATGAAGGCATCTCAACCCAGAGAGATCAGAGAATCAGTGTCCTTCGCAACCTCTTCAACCGCTTCAAGCGAAATGACAATGAGAATGTCCAGCACACATTTGACCGACTCACTGACATCACAAATGAGCTTCAAGCCCTCGGCGCTACTGAGATCACCAAACATGAAGTCGTCAAGACACTACTGAGATCACTTGATAGTTCGTTTGACATCCTAGCCCTGATGATTCAAGAACGTCCTGATTTCAAGACACTCAATCCATCTGACATACTTGAGAGGCTCAACACACATGAGTTTCAGCTTTCTGAGAAAAGAGATATCTACGGTCCAAACTATGGGCGAACTCGTGCCTTGAAGGCAAAAGCTGTCTCCTCATCTAAAGAAGAATCTGACAGCAGTTCTGATGATCCCGAAGACATTGGAAGGGAACTTGCTATGCTTGTGAAGAAGTTCCAAAAATTCACCAAGAAGAAGGTTTCAGAAAGTCTTCCCGATCAAGCTCAAGGAATGATGAAGCTTCTGCTCATGACTACAAGAAGAAAACATGTCACAAGTGCAAGAAACTTGGCCACTTCATCTCTGAGTGTCCACAGTGGGACAATGAGAACAAAAAGAAGAAGAAGAGCAAGGAATATGACTCTAACGACAAGAAGAAGAAGAAATACTCAAAGTCTTCTTCCAAGTCTTCCTCAAAGTCTTCATCACACAAGAAGAGCTCATCTGGCAAGGCACGTGCGTTTGTTGGCAAGGAAATGGATTCAGAGGAGGAGTCCGCTTCTGAGGAGGCAGAGGTGGAGTCTGAGGAGGAGTCTGATTTAGGCGTCGCAAGTCTGGCTACAGCATACGTTGCCAAGTCCATCTTCAATACTGAAGACAATGACCTCGTCACCGACACCGATGCAAATGACAAGGACTACTCCGCTTCTACCTACTGCTTCATGGCACGCGGTGCCAAGGTAAACACACGCACTACTCACTATCAAACATCTAGTGACGATGACTCTGATTGTGATTCAAAACCCAGCTACAAAACACTTTCTAAAATTGCAACTGAACAACAGAAAGCTATGGAACATATTCAAAAACTGTTAGACAAAAGCGATGATCTGTTAGGTGCTGAAATGACTCGATCTGAATCCTTAATTGAAGACATAAAAAATCTTCACGTTAAGTATCAGGAACTTGAAAGTCGTCATGAAACTCTCTCAACAACTCATGAAAAGCTTTCCTATGATTATCTTCAAAGGAAACAAGATCTTGAGAAATTGAGAGCGGTTCATGAAGATCTTCAAAAGGAAAATGAGTCACTTCGCGCCAAACAGACCAGTCCCGCTCAGGAAGGATTTGAACCACCATGTCTTAAATGCATTGAGCGTGATAATGCTACTTCTATTGCTGAATGTTCTACTGCTACTACTGTTGCAATATCTTCAACTGTTGATGTGGTAACTAACCCCTCTGCTGAGGATACCACTGCTATTGCTGATGAGAATGCTAGGTTGAAGACATTGCTTGAAACAGGGATGTACAAAAGTCTTAAAGGGCATCAGACACTATGTGATGTCCTCAAAAAGCAGAGACTGAACCGAAACCCAAGGAAAGAGGGTGTTGGGTTCGTAAGGAGAATGAATGCTGATGGCTCTTACTGGAAACCTGAGCAGTACCCCAAAACCATGTGGGTTGCTGCAAAGGAACATTCAGCAGACCCATCCAATCTATCTGGCTTCACTTGTGCTAACCCCATTATCATTGATGAATCCTTTGATGCAAACTATATACTGTTTAAGAATCAGAATGGTGAAGTGTTTGCCAGGTACATTGGTACTAAATGCAGGAATGGACCGCCTATGAAGAAGATCTGGGTTCCGAAAAGGTGTCTGGAGAATCTTCCTGTGAATGTCATCATGACACCTCACGTGAAGAAGACAAACCTCAGACCAAAGGCTTCATACGGTCCAAAGGCTTCATACAGACAGAGGACTCACCTGAGTCGCACTAACGCAAATGTTTTGCAGGGAAACCATACTCAGGCATATGAATATGAGAGCGGTTCATCAAACCGCCGTGTTCATAAGACCAAGAACTATTCTGCTTATTCTTATGAGTACTATTGTCCGCCTGCAAGACTGTTTGCTAGGGCTCCAAAGCCAAAATTCTCAGATGCTGCACTTAGACTTATTGCTTCTCAGCCACCCTTGAAGATGTGGGTGGCTAAGAAAGCTTAACTCTCTTTTGCAGGGAAAGGTCTCTAGCAGAAAACCAAAATCGTCTGACGCCATTGCTGGGGACCTTAAACATCTTGTAGGGCGCAAGATCAAATGCCCGAATGGTCTTACTATGTATTTCGTTCCTGAATCGCTTGCTACTCTCCCTATTAGTCCTAATCTGGATCTAAGATTTCATAACCCATTGGTTCGTCAAATGTTTTTGCTTCACAATGCTCTTGGTGAAGCCTATCCCCCTAACTGCATTGTAGGGTACGACACCAGCGTCTTTAGAATGGATTATTGATAGTGGGTGTACAAATCACATGACTGGCAAAAGAAGTCTTCTTATGGACTCAACCTTACGTCCATCCGACAAGAGCCACATCACATTTGCTGACACTGGTAAAAGTAAGGTATTGGGTCTAGGTAGAGTTGCAATCTCAAGGGATAAACACATGGATAAAGTCATGCTTGTTGAATCCCTTGGCTTCAACTTAATGTCTGTCTCAATGCTTTGCGATTTGAACATGATCGTAATATTTGGAAAATATCGTTGCCTTGTACTAATGGAATCTGACAAGTCTCTAGTATTTGAAGGGTATCGAAAAGATGATTTGTACGTGGTAGATTTCTCAGCAGGACCACAGCTTGCCGTATGTCTTCTAGCAAAAGCTTCAGAATGCTGGCTCTGGCATCGGAGGCTTGGGCATGCTGGCATGAGGAACCTCCACACCCTGGCGAAGAAGAAGCATGTCATAGGCATCGAGGGCGTCAAGTTCAAGAAAGATCACTTATGCGGTGCCTGTGAAGCAGGGAAGATGACGAGGGCCAAACATCCCTCAAAGACAATCATGACCACTACTCGACCTTTCGAACTGCTTCACATGGATCTTTTCGGTCCCACTCATTACTCAACTCTTACTACTACTGCTTGCCTCTATGGCTTCGTTATTGTTGATGATTATTCTAGATACACTTGGGTGCACATAATCCTTTACAAGACTGAAGTGCAGGATGTCTTCAGACGCTTCGCCAATCAAGCTATGAACAATTATGGCGCCAAGATAAAGCACATCAGAAGTGACAATGGCACTGAATTCAAGAACACTGGCCTTGATACATATCTTGATACCTTGGGCATTACACATGAATTCCCAGCCCCGTACACGCCACAGCAGAATGGCGTCGTCGAACGCAAGAACAGAACACTCATTGAGATGGCCAGAACGATGCTAGATGAATACAAGACCCCAAGAAAATTCTGGCCTGAAGCCATTGATACTGCATGCCATACAATCAATTGTGTTTATCTTCACAAGCTCCTGAACAAGACATCTTATGAGCTCCTTACTGGCAAGAAGCCAAATGTTAGTTACTTCAGAGTATTTGGCTCAAGGTGCTGGATCAAGGACCCACATCACACCTCAAGTTTGCACCAAAAGCACATGAGGGTTTTATGCTTGGATATGGAAAGGATTCACACTCCTACAAAGTCTTCAATCTCTTTCAATACAAAGTGGTTGAAACAGTGGATGTGCGGTTCGATGAGACCAATGGTTCACAAAGAGAGCAACTGCCAAATGTGCTAGATGAAGTTCCATCCAGTGAATCAATCAAGCTAATGGGAACTGGAGAAATTATACCTTCTGAAGCTCATCCTGAAGAAGAAGTTATCATCTCAGCACCTGATCAACATGAAGACAATGCTCGGCCTGAAGACATTCCTTCTAACAACGACAATGGTCAGCAAGAGCAAAGTCTTCGCCCTGTACATCCTCGCGTTGCCAATGAAGTGCAGATTGAAAGAATAATTGATAGCATCAATGCACCCGGTCCACTCACTCGTTCAAGGGCAACTCAGCTAGCAAATTTCTGTGGGCACTTCGCATTCATCTCAATAACAGAACCCAAGAAAGTTGAAGAAGCCTTCATGGAACCTGAATGGATTCAAGCTATGCAAGAAGAGCTTCAACAGTTTGAACTGAATAATGTATGGGAACTAGTTAAGCGTCCTGATCCATGGAAGCACAATATAATAGGCACCAAATGGATATACCGCAACAAGCAAGATGAGCATGGTCAAGTTGTCAGAAACAAAGCTCGTCTCGTTGCTCAAGGATATACTCAAGTGGAAGGCATTGACTTCGATGAAAAATTTGCTCCTGTGGCTAGACTTGAAGCCATACGCATACTGCTGGCCTATGCAAATCATCATAACATACTTCTATATCAAATGGATGTGAAGAGTGCTTTTCTCAATGGCAAGATTGAAGAAGAAGTGTATGTTGCACAACCGCCTGGCTTTGAAGATCAAAAACATCCTGACATGGTATACAAGCTCAACAAGGCACTGTATGGCCTCAAACAAGCCCCTCGGGCCTGGTATGACGCACTCAAATACTTCCTGAAGAGCAAAGGCTTCATACCTGGTTCCCTAGACCCCACTCTCTTCACGAAGACATATGATGGTGAACTGTTTGTGTGCCAAATATATGTGGATGACATTATCTTCGGCTGCACCAATCAGAAGTACAGTGAAGAGTTTGGATATATGATGCAAGAGCAATATCAGATGTCTATGATGGGAGAGCTGAAGTTCTTCCTCGCTCTTCAAATACGACAACAACGCAACGGCATCTTCATATCTCAAGAGAAGTATCTCAAAGATTGCCTGAAGAAGTTTGGTATGCAAGACTGCAAAGGCTTCACAACACCAATGCCAGCCAAACATCATCTGGGTCCCGACGACAATGGTAAAGAGTTCGATCAAAAGGTATACCGCTCCATGATTGGTTCTTTACTTTATCTATGTGCATCTAGGCCAGATATTATGCTTAGTGTTTGCATGTGTGCTCGATTTCAAGCGGCACCAAAGGAGTCGCATCACTTAGCTGTGAAGCGAATTCTTCGATATTTGGCTCACACCCCAACTCTAGGATTATGGTATCTAAAGGGCTCAGAGTTTGATCTGGTTGGATTCTCGGATGCTGATTATGCTGGTGACAAAGTTGATCGCAAGTCTACATCAGGCACATGTCACTTTCTGGGACGATCACTTGTATGTTGGTCTTCAAAGAAGCAGAACTGTGTATCTCTCTCCACTGCTGAATCTGAATACATTGCTGCTGGATCTTGCTGCGCTCAGCTTCTGTGGATGAAGAAAACACTCAAGGACTATGGCATTCATCTGAAGCAAGTGCCACTTTACTACGACAACGAAAGCGCCATCAAGATCGCCAACAACCCAGTTCAACACTTGAAGACAAAGCACATTGAAATTCGTCATCACTTTCTCAGAGATCATGTTGTGAAGGAAGATATTGATATCATACACGTCAACACTGAAGAGCAATTGGCAGATATCTTCACCAAGCCCTTGGATGAGAAGAGATTTTGCAAGTTACGGTGTGAGCTAAATATCCTGGAATCCTCAAATGTCCTGTGATCAGGCACACATCCTAACCCTAATGCATATTGATGACTTAGATGTGCAACACACGAAGTAAAGTATATCTTCAATCAATGAAGACATACATTCTAAGTGTGAATACATTAATGTGGAATTTGACTTCGGAGCGCCACGATAATTGTGCGCCGTGTCTGGGTCTAATACTTCCTATACGGTGGGTAACGCCACCACCAAAGGTTCTATTTTGAAGTGTTTCACTCATGGCGTTACCTTGCAATGACTTCACATTTGGTTTGGCTTCGATCTCAACATATCTTCATGATTATCTTCACTATGTTGATTATATATATATATATATTAGTGTTCTGTCCTCTACAACATTCACTTATAGCTATGTCTTCATTGTTGAATCTTTTGAACTAAGTGAATGTGATCGGACCCTAACCTCTCTATGCTTTCTATCTCAAATTCTATCTCTCCAAATCATATGCATTCTATTGAAACTGTCGAATGTCTTCTCTGCGTCCTTGTCAGCAGAAGATACAGAGACAACCATTAAGTCCGTTTTCAATGCTCATTCCTCCACATGAAACCCGGAGAAGTAGGAACGACCACCCGACAATCAAGGCGTGCGTGGGACGTGGAACAAACCCCAAAATTCCGCATAATGGCCACGTGTTCCTCAGATGCGAATCGCCAGGGGCACCTGTGTAATAGCGCAGTGCCGCCCATGTACCTATAAATACACACTTCACAGCGGTCATTATCTCTCCTTCCACTCTCGCACGAACCCTAGCACCACCGCTAGCCCTCGACGACGCCGGCGACGAAGCGCTTCGCTGCCGCAACCTCTCCGACGCCGTCTTCACGCCGACCGCGGACATCGTCCTCTCCGCCGTCGCCGTAGGTGTCCTCCGTCGCCAAGTTAGGGCACGGAAGATCGAACTGCTCGGCATCATCTTCCACTCCGTCTAGCAGTTCTTAGTGTGGTAAATAAAACTTCCTTTTTACAGCACCGTTGATCCTATGGATTTGTCACTTTCTACCGCAAGAAGTTTCTATTCACACAAGTTAGATCTCTCTCATACTGCATCTCATAACATGCCTAGTATATTCACTTATGCTTTACAAAGTAGTTAGATTCCTCACTTGTATTGATCCGTGGATTCGTACAAATCTGGAACCAACTCCTTATCTATGAGTGAATGTCTTCGCACGATGAGGTCAATGTCTTCTAAACTGATTTATCTTCAAAATCTTCTGAGAATGCATATGACCTCTTCCCCTTCCCTCGCACCTTAATGCTGTCACAGGTACATGTCCGTGGGAGAATCCTTTGGTTCTCATAGTCTGCATTCATTTGCAGAATTCTTACAGCATCACATTAATTCTCCCGAAGCCAGTTCCTGTTGGTCCAGCAAGCGAAAACCTTTGAAGCCTTTGAACATGTTGAAGCCTTTCAAGTTAAAGTTTATGGCTTCAGAGAAAGCAGCAAGGAAGGGTGGCAGAAAGTGTCGTGGAGAAACATCCAGAGATCTGCCAGATGAACTCTCAGAACTGTACAAGACAGATCCTGAAGAGGATTACAATCAGCGCAAGACCCGAATCCAATGGATTCGAAGATATTGGGCAGAATAATGGTTCAAATACCGATTTTGTAACCCAGGAATATGCTGAGAAAAATGCCATCAAGAGACCGTGGGGAGACATCCTATACAAGAATCTTCTACCCAGGTCCAGAGATGAAGCCATTGCACAAGGCTTCTATCCTTGCATGGTCCGCGGGCCACAGCCTGCTGATGCACACCCATCGTCACTACTATGGTGTCGTGACGACAATCTGTTCAAGCGCAACTTCCAGTTTGCCCAGAACTCAGCGAAGCAGAACAAGAAGACTTTGGGGGTAGACTTCAACCCTGGTCCCTCAGCACCAAGGGCAGATGGCACACGACATGCAGAACCCAATGGCATCGGTCCTTTCAACAACCTTGAAGGCCTCATCACCCGCATCTTAGTTCAAGGGACTGCAGTGAATGAGCCTGCAGCTGACGCTGAATCAGATGAAGCGCCTGCAGCGCCGAAGACAAAGAAGCTGAAGAAGCCTAAAGCTTCAAAGCCTGCTCCTTCATCAAAAATCTCACGGGCGAAGCCACTGGCAACTGCACCTCCTGAAGACAGTGTGCAGTCCGAAGACTTATCTCGCATCTCCAAGCCCCAGAAGGTCAAGATGCCTCTGCCTCACACCGGACAAGAGCTAACTGCTGCTGCCATTCTGCGCAATGACGACATTGATCTATCAAGTGATGAAGATCTAGCAGATGACGCTCTTGAGCAACTCATCAAGAGCAAAGAAGAAGCAGAAATCTTCAATGATCTGCCTCTCTTTGATGTGACCATCATCCACAACTTCATTGACGAGTGGTTTGACACGCCAAACATCAGCTTTGAAGATCTGCAGCTACCAATTGGCCTCAGTGTCGCCTTCCAAGGCGCCATTGCTTCAGAACTCGCTATTGCCCAGCGCATTTTTGAACTGAAGCAAAAGATTGACTATGAAAAGGCTCAGTTCAAGAAGCATATGGCCAAGCTCAGCGTGCAGGAAGTGAAGAACTTCAAGAGTATGATGCACGAGCTCAAGGAAGCCTTTGTAAAGAAACGTGCAGAAGCTCAGGGTTCACGTGAGCGCATGAAGACTCTGGCTGACAGATGTGTGCAAGCCTACAATGAGGCTGAGAAGTGCAAGGCCCTTGGGCATGCTGGCATCGACCCCAGGATGGCCGCAAAGAAGAAGAAGAAGCAGAAGCCTGCTACGGCTAAACCTGACGCACCAAGGCAGGAAGCAGTTCCGATTGTCTTCCCAACTAGACTGACTGGCTCGAAGCCAAAAAGCCGGTCAACCGCTTCAGAGCTCAAGAAGACAAGGACTGCTGAGGCTGAAGCCAGGAAGAGGAAACATTCTGAAGCCTCTCCAACTGCCCCCTCCAAGAAGAAGAGGAAGACTAAGAAAGATCGAGTTGCTCCCACAAAGCCCTTGATAGTTGAACCCATTTCTATGGTCTATCCTGAAGCTGAACGCCAACTGACTATCCATGAGCCTGCTTCCACAGAGGCTCATGAAGCTGAAGACTTTCCAGCAGCTGATCCCATCGCTGCTGAAGACATTGGTCAACATGACCATGTAGAAGATGGTGCAGTCCTTCCTCAGAACAGCGAACTCATCAGCATTGGTCGTCCACTGACGCCAATTGCACAGGATTCTTCATGGGCGGATCGCCCACAAGAGGAAGAAGACTTTGAGGCCCAGCCAACTCCAACTCCACAGGCGTCGCCTGCGTTGCGCAGGCTTCGCAAAGGTCCAAGGCCTCAAGTCTCTGCTGAAGACAATCCGGATGCATCAGCCGCGGAAGATGAAGTCCCACAAGTTGCCACTCCACTGTCCCACCAAGAAGCAGTTCTCAAGGAGAACGTGCTTGAAAATCTTGCGACTGCCATAACCACCAATGAAGCTAACGTGGAGCCCTCCCCAACGGAAGAAGAAGACAGCGAAGCCACTGATCCCGTCACTTCTGTTCCTGAGTCTGCTGCCGGTCCCTAGTTCGACTATCATGTTGAGCACAGGCCTCAGGTACAGAAGCCAATCCCAAGATTGCCAAGGTTCCCAGGTCCTGCATCAGCACCTGGCTCCTTCAATATCAATGGCTTCAGGGCAGACAACACATTCTTTGATAGCTCCAGGAACCCCTACTCAAGGGAAAGGATATCATCTGATCGGTTCTGGAGCTATCCTCAGCGAAGCTATTACTCATGCATTCTTTACAACCAAGGTCGCATCTTCCCACACAAGCGCCTTGACATTGAAGCCATAGCTGGTCTGCCCTGTCTGGAAGAAGCTTTGGATTGCTTCAAGGAAGTTGGACTGCTGCCGTTCGTTACTGACCAAGAGCATTGGAATGAAGAGCTGATGCTCCAATTTTATGCCACACTTCACATCCGCGGGTACAACAGAGATCCGAAGACTTGGGTCCTGGAGTGGATGACCGGAAACGTTCATCACGAAGCCAATGCATTTGACATCATTGAGCTCACTGGTTTGCCCACTCCTGGCGATCTCTACGAGCATGGATGTCAGCTGCATAGTGAAGCTATTGAGAGCATCTTTAAGAGGCCGGAACCTGATATGAGTCAGATGCTCAGCATGATGAAGCCATTGCCCCAAGATGCTGCTTATCCAATAGAGTTCTTCGTTGAAGACCTTGAGTATCTGCCAAGAACCATCTATCACATCATCAGGCAAACTCTCTGGCCCATCAAAGGGCACTCTCCAAATGCCAAGCTTGAGGGTGCAATGAAGACTTTGGTCTTCTATATTCTTCATGGAAAATGCTTCAATGCACATGACTTATTTATCCGCCAACTTGCTGCATCAGGCTTTGATCTGTTTGGCTTGAAATTCTACGCCCCATGGGTAATACGGCTAATTAAACTTCACTCCGATATCTCATATCAGCCATCTGCTCGCAATCATAGGATTTTTCTGCCTGATGTGGATATCTCTACTGAAGCCATCTATCCCGAACCTGCAAAGGAACCTCTAAGTCTTCAGAATGCAGAGCATCAGAGTTTCTCACAGAACATTGAAGGAGTTGAAGCAGTCACTCGGGTGTATCCTTTGGCTGGCACTACACGTGCACCACACCCTGCGTCTACTGAAGCCACTGATAGTACAACTGCTCCAAGACCCAAGAAGCGCACTCGTGTTCTCAACGACCGAGAGCTTCTTGTGGCTCTTCATTAGAAACAGGATAGGCATCATGACTGGCTGAAGCGTCAGATGAAAAGCCTCTTGGTGGATGTTAATCGCATTCGCAATCTTGGCACCAAGAATGCTTTCGTTGCCCATGAAACCTGTCGCCGCACATGGAAAGGGCTCACGATGATGTGTTCTGAAGCTGATCTTCAAGAGGATGGCTTCACTAAGCGATTCAAGTTTGACTCCACACCTCCTCGAAGGGCTGTGCCGCGAAGAACTCCATCCCTTGAAGACTCTGAGTTCTCTTCATCTGCTGCAACAGTGACTGCCAGAGTTATCGAGGATGAATATGATGCTACTTCACCACCACCTCCTTTAGCACGCGTCAACTCTGCTCCAAGCTCTTCAGCACCGCCAAACACCACCAACGACCCTGCTACTTCACCTACTCCGCATGGGAACGAGTAGATGCTCTATGTCTTCAAACCTTTTTGGTCCTTACTGACAAAAGGGGGAGAAGCATATGAGGTTTATAGTCTTCAAGCGGGTCCATATGGGCGGGTGCTTTATATTTTGCTTCGTGCTTACAACTCTCATTTTGCTACATTTGGTTCTTTGAGTTGTAACACTTAAACTCGATGGTCGTCTGCTACTTATCTGCCACTTTGTTTTGCGATGATAAATTCCGCATGTGCGACGATAAATTCCGCACTTAGATCATTCTGCAGACGTCCATTTTCCATTATGCATTGTCATTATCTTCATATACTTTCACATGCATAGTGGATTGTCATCATAAGTTGAAGTGGATCTCCACAAGTACAACCTGCCATGTGCATTTGCATTCCAAAAGCAAATTACTTATATGCACATCTTCAGGGGGAGCCCTTGCAACTTATGAAGACAATTCCTCATCCTTTACAATTTCACAGATTATATTCCCCGTTGAAAACTTCAACTAGTTTGTCATCAATCACCAAAAAGGGGGAGATTGTAAGTGCATCTAGTGCCACCCCTAGTTGGTTTTGGAGTATTGACGACAAACCTAGTTGAGGGACTAATGTGTTTATGAGAATTGCAGGATAACACAGGTAGAAGTCCCTCATTGATTCGGTTTTCCTACCAGAGATGACCCCTAAAAATGTATGAAGACATTGAAGTCAAAGGTGGTATATGAAGATATTCACATTGAAGACTATGCCAAGAGAAGACACCACATGAAGCCTATGGAGCTCGAAGACTTAGATATTTTGTAGTTCTTTTTCTTTTGTGTTGAGTCATAGGAACCACTGTACTGTTAAGTGGGGTCCAAGAGAACCAGTCAGAATGACTGAAGTGATGCCTAACCAAAACCTATGTCTTCGAGTGAAGACTATGAGAGCGAATCTTGTCCAGAGTCGGACAAGTCAGCTTTGCTTGCAGCCCAAGTAAAGTTGCCGTGTGAGTTTGAAATCTGACCGTTGGAACACGTGTCAGTTCCTTAGTGACCCAGGGTCATTTCGGACAAATCAGGTCGGGTTGCCAAGTGGCTATAAATAGCCCACCCCCTACAACCATAAACGGTTGGCTGTTCAGATTGAGAGTACGGCTTTTGTCGTTTGAGAGCAACCCACCTCGAAGCCTTTGAGAGAGAATTCCTTGCGAGGATAAAGCCCTAACCACCCAGAGCCAAAGAGAATTGGGCATCACTTAAGTATTCTTGTCTATGTGATCTGAAGACTTATTACACTTGAGGACTGTGCATCCTCCAGCCGGTTAGGCATCGCGTTTTGAGCATCCAAGAGACATTGTGGATTGCTGGTGAACGAAGTCTGTGAAGGTTTGGGAGTCTACCTTGAAGACTTACCAGAGTGATTGGGCGAGGTCTGTCTGACCTTAGCTCAAGGGGAATATGGTGAGGACCGGGTGTCCTGAGTTGCGTGTTCAGGACTGGGTGTCCGTGACTGTGTGTCCTAAGGTTTAAATACCTAGCCGCCCCACCAGACGTACAGTTGTCACAGCAACTGGAACTGGTCCAACAAATCATTGTCTTCAATGAGTCACTGGTTTCATCTTCCCTTCCCTTTACTTACTGTTACTCCTTGTGAAGTCATTGTATGTTTGCACTATCTTTTGTCTTCACTGAGTGACTGCGTGTTTTGTCTGGCTTCACAATATCTTCCTACCTGATCCTTACTACATTGCTGCTATTAGTCATGGTGCTTTCACTCTATTGAATACTTGACTATGGCTTGCCTAGTGTAGTCTACCTTCCGCTGCAGGGTATTAGGTTTATTTCTATCGTTTGTCTTCATAACTCCCACGTTTTGAAGACTTTCATAAAAATCGCCTATTCACCCCCCTCTAGTCGATATAACGCACTTTCAGTATCCCAATACCTTGTTCAATCTCGTTTCCGACAAGTCACTTTACTCGTGCTGTAACACATCATCCCGTGACCAACTGCTTAGTCACACTGAGCTCATTATGATGATGCATTACCGAGTGGGCCCAGATATACCTCTCCGTCATACGGAGTGACAAATCCCAGTCTCAATTCATGCCAACCCAACAGACACTTTCGGAGATACCTTTAGTGTACCTTTATAGCCACCTAGTTACGTTGTGACGTTTGGTACACCCAAAGCACTCCTACGGTATCCGGGAGTTGCACAATCTCATGGTCTAAGGAAATGATACTTGACACTTAGAAAAGCTCTAGCAGACGAACTACACGATCTTGTGCTATGCTTAGGATTGGGTCTTGTCCATCACATCATTCTCCTAATGATGTGATCCCGTTATCAATGATATCCAATGTCCATGGTCAGGAAACCGTAACCATCTATTGATCAACGAGCTAGTCAACTAGAGGCTTACTAGGGACATGTTGTGGTCTATATATTCACACATGTATTACGATTTCCGGATAACACAATTATAGCATGAACAATATACAATTATCATGAACAAGGAAATATAATAATAACCATTTTATTATTGCCTCTAGGGCATATTTCCAACAATTATATGGCTGACATTAAAGATGAACTTAAACTTGTTAGCAAACATGCTTCTATGGTTACCACTCAAGTTGAACAAGTACTTAAGGCTCAAAAAGAAGTGCTTGGTGAAATGAATAGAAAGAAAAATGATTATGATGTTAGAGTGGCTACTAGAACTGGTAGAATGACTCAGGAACCTTTGTATCCTGAAGGCCACCCTAAGAGAATCGAGCAAGATTCTCAAAGAAATAATATTGATGTTCCTAGTTCTTCTAAAAAGAAGAAGAAGAAAAATGATAGAACTGTGCAAACTTATAGTGAACCTATTGCTGAACCACCTGATAATCCAAATGATATCTCTATGTCTGATGCTGAAACACAATCTGGTAATGAACATGAACCTAGTAAAAATATTAATAATGATGTTCATGATGATGCTCAACCCAGTAATGATAATGATGTAGAAATTGAACCTGCTGTTGATCTTGATTACCCACAATCAAAGAATCAATGTTATGATAAAAGTGACTTTGTTGCTAGGAAACATGGTAAAGAAAGGGAACCTTGGGTTCAGAAACCCATGCCTTTTCCTCCGAAACCATCCAAGAAAAAGGATGATGAGGATTTTGAGCGCTTTGCTGAAATGATTAGGCCTATCTTTTTGCGTATGAGATTAACTGATGTGCTTAAAACAAATCATTATGCTAAATATATGAAGGATATCATTACTAATAAAAGAAAGATACCGGAAGCTGAGATTTCCACCATGCTTGCTAATTATACTTTTAAGGGTGGAATACCAAAGAAACTTGGAGATCCTGGAGTCCCTACTATACCTTGCTCCATTAAAAGAAATTATATTAAAACTACTTTATGTGATCTTGGAGTCGGTGTTAGTGTTATGCCTCTCTCTTTATATCGTAGACTTGACTTGAATAAGCTGACACCTACTGAAATATCTTTGCAAATGGATGATAAATCAACTGCTATACCTGTCGGTATCTGTGAGGATGTGCCTGTTGTGGTTGCAAACGTTACTATTTTAACGGACTTTGTTATTCTTGATATTCCCGAGGATGATAGTATGCCTATTATTCTTGGAAGACCTTTTCTTAATACTGCAGGGGCTGTTATTGATTGCAACAAAGACAATGTCACTTTTCATGTTAATGGTAATGAGCATACGGTACACTTTCCGAGGAAACAACCTCAAGTTCATAGTATCAATTCTATTGGAAAAATTACATCGATTATATTTGGAGGTTTTGAATTTTCTCTTCCTACTGTCAAGAAGAAATATGATATTCTTATTATTGGGGATGTGCATATCCCCGTTGAGGTAACTTAGTGTTATTCGAAATTTCTCCAGTTTCATGATTATCAGAATGAGTTTGTTAACAAGACTTGATCAACCTTATTAGTGAATTCTTTTTGATGAGCATGAGATGGATGAAACTAGAAGCACAAACTTCTGTACCCTCTTTATACTTTATGTTATTTATATTAAATAAAGTAAAAATAGTATTTTCTGTCTGTTTCCTGACTTATACGTGCAATATAAAAATATCCCAAAAATAAAAGTCCTCAGAATGCCATGCCAATTTAATATGATTTTTTCGGGAATATTTGAGGATTTACTGTGCAAAAATTACCGCGGGAGGAGCTGCCACCTGGTCACGAGGGTGGTGGGCGCCCCCCCTATAGGGCGCGCCCCCTGCCTCGTGGGCCCATGGTGGCCCTCCTCCACTTATCCCAGCACCCATCTTCTTCCTCTATCTCACACAAACCCGAAAAACCAACTCAAGCACGAGTTCCAGCCACTTTTGCTGTGATTTTCGATCTCCTTGCTCAAAGCACCTCTTGCAAAACTGCTTGGGGAGATTGTTCTTTGGTATGTGACTCCTCCATTGGTCCAGTTAGTTTTTGTTCTAGTGCTTTATTCTTTGCAAATTTGTGCTGCATAGGTGACCATGTTCTTGAGCTTGCATGTCAAATTTATATGGTTCTAAGTAGTTCTAATGCTTGATATAGGCTCTAGGCACTTGTAGGAGTAGTTTCTATCAGTTTTATTGAAGTTGGTTTACTTTTGTTTACTAAAAATTTCAGAATTTCTCAGAGAAAAACAATATGTTTAGGAAGATGTTCCAAGGTAGTTCGTCTAAGAAGTAAGGACCAAGAATTGCTATGTGCGATGCTGACGAGGATCCACCAAGAGACGCTCCAGTACGGCCTTGCGAATGGCCGTCGGAAAATTTGATGGACCGTGCGGGAATTAAAGAAGAATTCAAATCATATTTGCGCAATGCCGGTCTTGAAGATTTTGAGGCTAACAAATGCCCCTAGTATCATGATCTCACAAGTTCATTTGTGAGAAGGTTTGAGTATTCATCTTCGCGTAATTCTCCTTCAGTCATGTTTGATCTCTATAACAAATCTTATACCATGGACCTAGAGGATTTCACTTCTGCTTGCGAACTTCCATCATGGGGCAGTATTAGGGATCCCCCTAAATCTGAATTTAGAAACTTTCTTACTAGTATAACCGTGGGGGAATCCAGAGACATAACGCAGGCTACCATAGGGAGCATTCACTTTCCTGCTATACATTATTTTGCTCTCTTTATCGGTAGATGCATAAATGCTAAGGATGAAGCATGTCACATGTGTGTCCCTGATCTTCGCATTCTTAGGAGTGCTGTGTTACGGGACCAATCTTATTATATGGGAGCCATTGTAGCTCGTAGGTTGCATCATAATAGACATAATGGAGATTTCTTTGGAGGAATTTATGCAACCCGCTTAGCTCATTTTCTTGAAATAGACATTCGTGAGGGTGATATGGAGTTGCCTCCTGCATATTTAGATTATAACTCTATGGCTTCGCACCAGTTTGTCGAGAGGCCTGAATCACCTCTCTTATATCGCTTAATTTTTGATAAACGAAGTGTTTTCCGTATTACTCTCCCCGCTCCTGCCTTCTTTGATTCACAGACAAAAGGAAGATATGTTATTACCAGAGAGGAGGCAAAAGAGTACGAGAGGAGAGCGGAGGCAGCCCGAGTCCACGCTGCAGCTCAGCAGGCGATAACCGCTGCACATCAGTATGATCCCAACTATTCCTCCTCATCATAGTACGACCCCAACAACTATTATTATGGATATCCGCCAGGCCAGCCGTGGCCATAGACCAACTTAGGCCAAAAGCCTAAGCTTGGGGGAGTACGTATTTCTCACTGACATTACATTTATGTTCACACACAATCATTGCTAAATGTCGGTGCTCATACTTTTTCATTGTAATATCCATGCTAGTTTATTTTATTTTTCCTGCTTTCTTCTTGTGTGTTTGTTAAACCTTAAGAAAAAATTAGTAGTAGTTTATTTTTCTCCTACAGTAGTAATAATTAAAAAGAAACCCAAAAATATTTCCCGTTCTTCTTTTGCTTGTTGGGAGCTTTCTCGTGTAAATAGTTTTATTTCTTTTCTTTTATTTGGGGGTCAGTAAGAGAAGACCATAATTAAATTATTGAAGTGGCTCTTATATGAATTATTGTTGATTTAACCAAGAGCCCATATTGCCTTGTCTTCTCCTGTTTATTGAATGCTCGCAGATTCCAGCTTAGTCCAAGGCACATTCACTCTTATTATTATTCACACCGTTCGGTCGTGCAAGTGAAAGGCAATTATGATGATATATGATGGACTGACTGAGATGAGAAAAGCTGGTATGAACTCGACCTCTTTTGTTTTTGTAAATATGATGAGCCCGTCGTTCTTGATTCAGCTTATTATGAATAAACATGTTTGCAATGACAATTAGAGATCAGAGTTGCTTGTGCCATGCTTGATTAGCTATGAGTTATAATGATTTACCTTGTGTGCCAACATTCTATTAAGATGGTTATGATGTGGTATGATGGGGTGGTATCCTTCTTTGAATGATTTAAGTGACTTGACTTGGCACATGTTCACGCATGTAGTTGAAACAAAATCAACATAGCCTTCACGATATTTATGTTCATGGTGGATTATATCCTACTCATGCTTGCACCCAATGTTTATTAATTTTAATGCATGTACATGGTTGTTGTCGCTCTCTAGTTGGTCGCTTCCCAGTTTTTTGCTAGCCTTCACTTGTACTAAGCGGGAATACTGCTTGTGCATCCAATCCCTTAAACCCCAAAGTTATGCCAGATGAGTCAACCATACCTTCCTATATGCGGTATCTACCTACCGTTCCAAGTAAATTTGTATGTGCCAAACTCTAAACCTTCAAATAAACATTCTGTTTTGTATGCTCGAATAGCTCATGTATCAACAAAGGCTGTCCTTATCTTACGTGTTAGGCGGGTTATTCTCAAGAGGAGTGGACTCCGCTCCTCACTCACGAGAAAATGGCTGGTCACCGGGATGCCCAGTCCCATGCTTTATGCAAACTAAATCAAAATTAATTGCAAAGAAAACTCCCCCTGGGACCTGATGTATGTTGGAGACACTCGTTGTTTCGAGCAAGCCATGGATTGATGCTTGTTGGTGGAGGGGGAGTATAAACTTTACCATTCTGTTTGGGAACCGCCTATAATGTGTTTAGAATGGAAGATATCGCCATCTCTTAGTTGTTACATTGACAATGAAAGTATACCGCTCAAAATACAAATTATCTCTATTTCAAAACCGAGCTCTGGCACCTCTACAAATCCCTGCTTCCCTCTGCGAAGGGCCTATCCATTTACTTTTATGTTGAGTCATCACCCTCTTATTAAAAAGCACTAGCTGGAGAGCACAGCTGTCATTTGCATTCATCACTATTAATTTATATTGGGTATGACTATGATTGGATCTCTTTTACCATGAATTACAATGTCTAGTCAGTCCTTGATCTTTAAAGGTGCTCTGCATTTATGTTTTGCGGTCTCAGAAAGGGCTAGCGAGATACCATCTTGTTATATCATATTATGATTGTTTTTAGAAAGTGTTGTCATCCGAGATTTATTATTATGACTTGCTAGTTGATTATGCTATTGATATGAGTAATGATGAGACCTAAGAATTATTGCAAGTGTGGTTAGTTATGATCTATGCTGAAAACTTGAATGCTGGCTTGACATAGTTACAACAACAAGAGCAAACAGAGTTTGTAAAAGTTTTTCTTTCTTTCTTTCAATTTGTCAACTGAATTGCTTGAGGACAAGCAAGGGTTTAAGCTTGGGGGAGTTGATACGTCTCCGTCGTATCTACTTTTCCAAACACTTTTGCCCTTGTTTTGGACTCTAACTTGTATGATTTGAATGGAACTAACCCGGACTGACGCTGTTTTCAGCAGAATTACCATGATGTTGTTTTATGTGCAGAAAACAAATATTCTCGGAATGACCTGAAACTCCACGGAAGGTCTTAGAAAAAATAATAAAAAATCCTCGCCAAATATGAAGAACAGGGGGCCCACACCCTTCTCACGAGGGTGGGGGGCGCCCCCCAGGGCGCACCCCCTACCTCGTGGGCCCCCTGTTGCGTCTCCAACTCCAACTCCACCTCCATATATCGAGTTTTGATGAGAAAAAAATCAGAGAGAAGAAATCATCGCGTTTTACGATACAGAGCCGCCGCCAAGCCCTAAAACCTCTCGGGAGGGCTGATCTGGAGTCCGTTCGGGGCTTCGGAGAGGGGGATTCGTCGCGTCGTCATCATCAACCATCCTCCATCACCAATTTCATGATGCTCACCGCCGTGCATGAGTAATTCCATCGTAGGCTTGCTGGACGGTGATGGGTTGGATGAGATTTATCATGTAGTCGAGTTAGTTTTGTTAGGGTTTGATCCCTAGTATCCATTATGTTATGAGATTGATGTTGCTATGACTTTGATATGCTTAATGCTTGTCACTAGGGCCCGGGTGCCATGATTTCAGATCTGAACCTATTATGTTTTCATGAATATATGTGAGTTCTTGATCCTATCTTGCAAGTCTATAGTCACCTACTATGTGTTATGATCCGGCAACCCCGAAGTGACAATAATCGGGACCACTCCCGGTGATGACCATAGTTTGAGGAGTTCATGTATTCACTATGTGCTAATGCTTTGTTCCAGTTCTCTATTAAAAGGAGGCCTTAATATCCCTTAGTTTCCAATAGGACCCCGCTGCCACGGGAGGGTAGGACAAAAGATGTCATGCAAGTTCTTTTCCATAAGCATGTATGACTATATACGGAATACATGCCTACATTACATTGATGAATTGGAGCTAGTTCTGTGTCACCCTATGTTATGACTATTACATGATGAACCACATCCGGCATAATTATCTATCACTGATCCGGTGCCTACGAGTTTTCCATATACTGGTTTACGCTTATTTACTTTCCCGCTGCTACTGTTACAATCACTACAAAATACCAAAAACATTACTTTTGCTGTCTTTACTTTTGTTGCCGCTACCACCACTATCATATTACTTTGCTACTAAACACTTTGCTGCAGATACTAAGTTTCCAGGTGTGGTTGAATTGACAACTCAGCTGCTAATACTTGAGAATATTCTTTGGCTCCCCTTGTGTCGAATCAATAAATTTGGGTTGAATACTCTACCCTCGAAAGTTGTTGTGATCCCCTATACTTGTGGGTTATCACCATTCCCGCTCCCTGCACCCTCCGCCATCATTGGCCCCACTCCGCAAGCTCCGAGTACTCTTCCCCGGCCATCCGTCGCCGCCATGGACGACCCCCTGCTGTCCCCCATCACCGTCGAGTTCGACTGTGATAGCCTGGCTTATTAGGGATGATAGACTACTCATATCAATAAGGAATTCCTTCTTTTCCGGGAGCCCATTCAGACAGAACTCCAAAGTTAAGCGTGCTCAGCTTGGAGTAGTTTCAGGATGGGTGACCGACCGGGAAGTTGCTCTCGGGTGCGCACGAGTGAGGACAATGTGCGCAGAAAAGACTAGTATTGATCTGTGGGGCCAGTCTAGATCCCGCCAGGAGTAACGACCACCGGTGGGTGTGTCCGGCGCGTTACAAGTTGGTATCAGAGCCGACCCTCACGGTTACACGGATGTTTGCGGACAGGTGTGCGGTCATGTTGTTCATGACGTTTGTGACCCGTCATGGCACACGGCATGGAACATGTACCGGACTGGAAGCACAGACGTATGTGCCAAGAGGGAATGTTCCTGTGGCCCGACGAGGACGTTGGTTCCTCTGAGTTGGGGTGTATGTGATAGCCTGGCTTATTAAGGATGATAGACTACTCATATCAATAAGGAATTCCTTCTTTTCCGGGAGCCCATTCAGACAGAACTCCAAAGTTAAGCGTGCTCAGCTTGGAGTAGTTTCAGGATGGGTGACCGACCGGGAAGTTGCTCTCGGTGCGCACGAGTGAGGAAAAAGTGCGCAGAAAAGACTAGTATTGATCTGTGGGGCCAGTCTAGATCCCGCCAGGAGTAACGACCACCGGCGGGTGTGTCCGGGGCGTTACATCGACCACGCCCCTTCCGCTCGGGTGGATCTCGTCGCCGGCTGCTACGTCTTGAGCTTGTGTTGGTTTTCCCCGAAGAGGAAGGGATGATGCAGCAGAGTAGCGTACGTATTTCCCTCAGTTTTTGAGAACCAAGGTATCAATCCAGTAGGAGCCCACGCTCAAGTCCCTCGTACCTGCACAAAGCGATAGCTACTCGCAACCAACGCGATTAGGGGTTGTCAATCCCTTCACGGTCACTTACAAGAGTGAGATATGATAGATATAATATTTTTTGTATTTTTGGTATAAAGATGCAAAGTAAAACATAAAAGAAAAGTAAAAAGCAAAGCAAGATTAAAGTGATAGAGATTGATATGATGAGAATAGACTCGGGGGCCATAGGTTTCACTAGTGGCTTCTCTCAAGAGCATAAGTATTCTACGGTGGGTGAACAAATTACTGTTGAGCAATTGACAGAATTGAGCATAGTTATGAGAATATCTAGGCATGATCATGTATATAGGCATCACGTCCGTGACAAGTAGATCGAAACGATTCTGCATGTACTACTATTACTCCACTCATCGACAACTATCCAGCATGCATCTAGAGTATTAAGTTAAAAACAGAGTAACGCCATAAGCAAGATGACATGATGTAGAGAGATAAATTCATGCAATATGAAATAAACCCCATCTTGTTATCCTTGATGGCAACGATACAATACGTGCCTTGCTGCCCCTTCTGTCACTGGGTAAGGACACCGCAAGATCGAACCCAAAGCTAAGCACTTCTCCCATGGCAAGAACTACCAATCTAGTTGGCCAAACCAAACGGATAATTCGAAGAGACTTGCAAAGATAACCAATCATACATAAAAGAATTTAGAGAAGATTCAAATATTATTCATAGATAGACTTGATCATAAACCCACAATTCATCGGTCTCAACAAACACACCGCAAAAAGAAGATTACATCGAATAGATCTCCACGAGAGAGGGGGAGAACTTTGTATTGAGATTCAAAGAGAGAGAAGAAGTCATCTAGCTACTAACTATGGACCCGAAGGTCTGAGGCAAACTACTCACACTTCATCGGAGAGGCTATGATGATGTAGAAGCCCTCCGTGATGACGGCCCTCTTCCGGCGGAGCTCCGGAACAGGCCCCAAGATGGGATCTCGTGGATACAAAAAGTTGCAGCGGTGGAATTAGGTTTTTGGCTACTGTTCTGATCGTTTGGGGGTATGTGTATATATATAGGAGGAAGAAGTACGCCGGAGGAGCAACGAGGGGCCCACGAGGCAGGGGGCGCGCCCTAGGGGGGCGCCCCTATTGGGGAACATAGTAATTTCAAAAATTTCCTACGCACACACAAGATCATGGTGATGCATAGCAACGATAGGGGAGAGTATGATCTACATACCTTGTAGATCGACAACAGAAGCGTTTGGTTGATGTAGTCGTACGTCTTCACGATCCGACCGATCAAGCACCGAAACTACGACACCTCCGAGTTCTAGCACACGTTCAGCTCGATGACGATCCCCGGACTCCGATCCAGCAAAGTGTCGGGGAAGAGTTCCGTCAACACGACGGCGTGGTGACGATCTTGATGTACTACAGCAGCAGGGCTTCGCCTAAACTCCGCTACAATATTATCGAGGACTATGGTGGCTGGGGGCGCCGCACACGGCTAAGGAAAAGATCACGTGGATCAACTTGTGTGTCTCTGGGGTGCCCCTGCCTCCGTATATAAAGGACTAAAGGGGGGAGGCTGGCCGGCCAAGGAGGGCGCGCAGGAGAGTCCTACTCCCTCTAGGAGTAGGATTCCCCCAGGATTCGCGGAGGGGGGAAAAAAGAGAGAGAGAGGGGCCGGCCCCCTCTCCTTGTCCTATTCGGACCAAGGGAGGGGAGGGGCGCGCGGCCCATGAGGGGCTGCCTCTTCTCTTTTCCACTAAGGCCCATCATGGCCCATATAGCTCCCGGGGGGTTCCGGTAACCTCCCGGTACTCCGGTAAAATCCCGATTTCACCCGAAACACTTCCGATATCCAAACATAGGCTTCCAATATATCAATCTTTATGTCTCGACCATTTCGAGACTCCTCGTCATGTCCGTGATCACATCCGGGACTCCGAACAACCTTTGGTACATCAAAATGCATAAACTCATAATATAACTGTCATCGTAACCTTAAGCGTGCGGACCCTACGGGTTCGAGAACAATGTAGACATGACCGAGACACGTCTCCGGTCAATAACCAATAGCGGAACCTGGATGCACATGTTGGCTCCTACATATTCTACGAAGATCTTTTATCGGTCAGACCGCATAACAACATACGTTGTTCCCTTTGTCATCGGTATGTTACTTGCCCGAGATTCGATCGTCGGTATTCCAAATACCTAGTTCAATCTTGTTACCGGCAAGTCTCTTTACTCGTTCTGTAATACATCATCCCGCAACTAACTCATTAGTTGCAATGCTTGCAAGGCTTAAGTGATGTGCATTACCGAGAGGGCCCAGAGATACCTCTCCGACAATCGGAGTGACAAATCCTAATCTCGAAATACGCCAACCCAACATGTACCTTTGGAGACACCTGTAGAGCACCTTTATAATCACCCATTTACGTTGTGGCGTTTGGTAGCACACAAAGTGTTCCTCCGGCAAACGGGAGTTGCATAATCTCATAGTCATAGGAACATGTATAAGTCATGAAGAAAGCAATAGCAACATACTAAATGATTGGGTGCTAAGCTAATGGAACGGGTCATGTCAATCACATCATTCTCCTAATGATGTGATCCCGTTAATCAAATAACAACTCTTTTGTTTATGGTTAGGAAACATAACCATCTTCGATTAACGAGCTAGTCAAGTAGAGGCATACTAGTGACACTTTGTTTGTCTATGTATTCACACAAGTATTATGTTTCCGGTTAATACAATTCTAGCATGAATAATAAACATTTATCATGATATAAGGAAATAAATAATAACTTTATTATTGCCTCTAGGGCATATTTCCTTCAGTCTCCCACTTGCATTAGAGTCAATAATCTAGTTCACATCGCCATGTGATTTAACAGCAATAGTTCACATCACCATGTGATTAACACCCATAGTTCACATCGATATGTGATCAACACCCAAAGGGTTTACTAGAATCAGTAATCTAGTTCACATCGCTATGTGATTAACACCCAAAGAGTACTAAGGTGTGATCATGTTTTGCTTGTGAGATAATTTTAGTCAACGGGTCTGTCACATTCAGATCCGTAAGTATTTTGCAAATTTCTATGTCAACAATGCTCTGCACGGAGCTACTCAAGCTTATTGCTCCCACTTTCAATATGTATCTAGATCGAGACTTAGAGTCATCCAGATCTGTGTCAAAACTTGCATCGACGTAACTTTTTACGACGAACCTTTTGTCACCTCCATAATTGAGAAATATTTCCTTATTCCACTAAGGATAATTTTGACCGCTGTCCAGTGATCTACTCTTTAGATCACTATTGTACTCCCTTGCTTAACACAGTGTAGGGTATACAATAGATCTGGTACACAGCATGGCATACTTTATAGAACCTATGGCTGAGGCATAGGGAATGACTTTCATTCTATTTCTATCTTCTGCCGTGGTCGGGCTTTGAGTCTTACTCAATTTCACACCTTGCAACACAGGCAAGAACTTCTTTTTTTTGACTGTTCCATTTTGAACTACTTCAAAATCTTGTCAAGGTATGTACTCATTGAAATTTTTTATCAAGCGTCTTGATCTATCTCTATAGATCTTGATGCTCAATATGTAAGCAGCTTTACCGAGGTCTTTCTTTGAAAAACTCCTTTCAAACACTCCTTTATGCTTTGCAGAATAATTCCACATTATTTCCGATCAACAATATGTCATACACATATAGTTATCAGAAATGATGTAGTGCTCCCACTCACTTTCTTGTAAATACAGGCTTCACCGCAAGTTTGTATAAAACTATATGCTTTGATCAACTTATCAAAGCGTATATTCCAACTCCGAGATTCTTGCACCAGTCCATAGATGGATCGCTGGAGCTTGCATATTTAGTTAACACCTTTAGGATCAACAAAACCTTCTAGTTGCATCGTATACAACTCTTCTTTAGTAAATCCATTAAGGAATGCAGTTTTGTTTATCCATTTGCCAGATTTCATAAAATGCGGCAATTGCTAACATGATTCGGACAGACTTAAGCATAGATACGAGTGAGAAAATCTCATCGTAGTCAACACCTTGAACTTGTTGAAAACCTTTTGCGACAATTCTAGCTTTGTAGATAGCAACACTACTATCCGTGTCCTTCTTCCTCTTGAAGATCCATTTATTATCAATGGCTTGCCGATCCTCGGGCAAATCCATCAAAGTCCATACTTTGTTCTCATACATGGATCATATCTCAGATTTCATGGCCTCAAACCATTTCGCGGAATCTGAGCTCATCATCGCTTCCTCATAGTTCGCAAGTTCGTCATGGTCTAGTAACATGACTTCCAGAACAGGATTACCGTACCACTCAGGTGCGGATCTCACTCTGGTTTACCTACGAGATTTGGTAGTAACTTGATCTGAAGTTACATGATCATCATCATTAGCTTCCTCACTAATTGGTGTAGTAGTCACAGGAACAGATTTCTGTGATGAACTACTTTCCAATAAGGGAGCAGGTACAGTTACCTCATCAAGTTCTACTTTCCTCCCACTCACTTCTTTCGAGAGAAACTCCTTCTCTAGAAAAACTCCGAATTTAGCAACAAAAGTCTTGCCTTCGGATTTGTGATAGAAGGTGTACCCAACAGTCTCCTTTGGGTATCCTATGAAGACATATCTCTCCGATTTGGGTTTGAGCTTATTAGGATGAAACCTTTTCATATAAGCATCACAACCCCAAACTTTAAGAAACGACAACTTTGGTTTCTTGCCAAACCACAGTTCAGATTGTGTCGTCTCAACGGACTTAGATGGTGCCCTATTTAACGTGAATGCAGTTGTCTCTAATGCATAACCCCAAAACGATAGTGGTAGATCGGTAAGAGACATCATAGATCGCACCATATCTAATAAAGTACGGTTATGACATTCGGACACACCATTATGCTGTGGTGTTCCAGGTGGCATGAGTTTGTGAAACTATTCCACATTATTTTAATTGAAGACCAAACTCGTAACTCAAATATTTTACTTCTGCGATCATATCGTATAAACTTTCATTTTTGTTACGATGATTCTCCACTTCACTCTGAAATTCTTTGAACTTTTCAAATGTTTCAGACCTTTGTTTCATCAAGTAGATATACTCATATCTGCTCAAATCATCTGTGAAGATCAGAAAATAATGATACCTATCGCGAGCCTCAATATTCATCGGACCACATACATCAGTATGTGTGATTTCCAACAAATCTGTTGCTTGCTTCATTGTTCCAGAGAACGGCGTTTTAGTCATCTTGCCCATAAGGCATGGTTCGCAAGCATCAAGTGATTCATAATCAAGTGATTCCAAAATCCCATCAGCATGGAGTTTCTTCATGCGCTTTACACCAATATGACCTAAACGGCAGTGCCACAAATAAGTTGCACTATCATTATTAACTTCGCATCTTTTGGTTTCAATATTATGAATATGTGTATCATTAAGATCGAGATCCAATGAACTATTTTCATTGGTTGTGTAACCATATAAGGTTTTATTCATGTAAACAGAACAACAATTTATTCTTTTACTTAAATGAATAACCGTATTACAATAAACATGATCAAATCATATTCATGCTCAACGCAAACACCAAATAACACTTATTTAGGTTCAACACTAATCCCGAAAGTATAGGGAGTGTGCGATGATGATCATATCAATCTTGGAACCACTTCCAACACACATCGTCACTTCACCCTTAACTAGTCTCTGTTTATTCTGCAACTCCCGTTTCGAGTTACTAATCTTAGCAACTGAACTAGTATCAAATACTGAGGGGTTGCTATAAACACTAGTAAAGTACACATCAATAACATGTATATCAAATATACTTATGTTCACTTTGCCATCCTTCTTATCTGCCAATCACTTGGGGTAGTTCCGCTTCCAGTGACCAGTCCCTTTGCAGTAGAAGCACTTAGTCTCAGGCTTAGGATCAAACTTGGGCTTCTTCACTTGAGCAGCAACTTGCTTGCCGTTCTTCTTGAAGTTCCCCTTCTTCCCTTTGCCCTTTTCTTGAAACTAGTGGTCTTGTCAACCATCAACACTTGATGTTTTTCTTGATTTCTACCTTCGTTGATTTCAGCATCACGAAGAGCTTGGGAGTTGTTTCCGTTATCCCTTGCATATTATAGTTCATCACGAAGTTCTACTAACTTGGTGATGGTGACTAGAGAATTCTGTCAATCACTATCTTATCTGGAAGATTAACTCCCACTTGATTCAAGCGATTGTAGTACCCAGACAATTTGAGCACATGCTAACTAGTTGAGCGATTCTCCTCCATCTTTTAGCTATAGAACTTGTTGGGGACTTCATATCTCTCAACTCGGGTATTTGCTTGAAATATTAACTTCAACTCCTGGAACATCTCATATGGTCCATGACGTTCAAAACGTCTTTGAAGTCCCGATTCTAAGCCATTAAGCATGGTGCACTAAACTATCAAGTAGTCATCATATTGAGCTAGCCAAACATTCATAACATCTGCATCTGCTCCTGCAATAGGTCTGTCACCTAGCGGTGCATCAAGGACATAATTCTTCTGTGCAGCAATGAGGATAAACCTCAGATCACAGATCCAATCCGCATCATTACTACTAACATCTTTCAACACAATTTTCTCTAGGAACATATCAAAATAAACACAGGGAAGCAACAACGCGAGCTATTGATCTACAACATAATTTGCAAAATACTACCAGTACTATGTTCATGATAAATTTAAGTTCAATTAATCATATTACTTAAGAACTCCCACTTAGATAGACATCCCTCTAATCCTCTAAGTGATCACGTGATCCAAATCAACTAAACCATGTCCGATCATCACGTGAGATGGAGTAGTTTCATTGGTGAACATCACTATGTTGATCATATCTACTATATGATTCACGCTCGACCTTTCGGTCTCCGTGTTCCGAGGCCATATCTGTATATGCTTGGCTCGTCAAGTATAACCTGAGTATTCCGCGTGTGCAACTATTTTGCACCTGTTATATTTGAACGTAGAACCTATCACACCCGATCATCACGTGGTGTCTCAGCACGAAGAACTTTCGCAACGGTGCATACTCAGGGAGAACACTTCTTGATAATTATTGAGAGATCATCTTATAATGCTACCGTCAATCAAAGCAAGATAAGATGCATAAAAGATAAACATCACATGCAATCAATATAAGTGATATGATATGGCCATCATCATCTTGTGCTTGTGATCTCCATCTCCGAAGCACCGTCGTGATCACCATCGTCACCGGCGTGACACCTTGATCTCCATCGTAGCATCGTTGTCGTCTCGCCAATCTTATGCTTCCATGACTATCGCCACCGCTTAGTGATAAAGTAAAGCATTACAGCGTGATTGCATTGCATACAATAAAGCGACAACCATATGGCTCCTGCCAGTTGCCGATAACTCGGTTACAAAACATGATCATCTCATACAATAAAAATCAGCATCATGTCTTGACCATATCACATCACAACATGCGCTGCAAAAACAAGTTAGACGTCCTCTACTTTGTTGTTGCAAGTTTTACGTGGCTGCTACGGGCTTAAGCAAGAACCAATCTTACCTACGCATCAAAACCACAACGATAGTTTGTCAAGTTGGTGCTGTTTTAACCTTCGCAAGGACCGGACGTAGCCACACTCAGTTCAACTAAAGTTGGAGAAACTGTCACCCACAAGCCACCTCTGTGCAAAGCACGTCGGGAGAACCGGTCTCGCGTAAGCGTACGCGTAATGTCGGTCTGGGCCGCTTCATCCAACAATACTGCCGAACCAAAGTATGACATGCTGGTAAGCAGTATGACTTATATCGCCCACAACTCACTTGTGTTCTACTCGTGCATATAACATCAACATATAAAACCTAGGCTCGGATGCCACTATTGGGGAACGTAGTAATTTCAAAAATTTCCTACGCACACACAAGATCATGGTGATGCATAGCAACGAGAGGGGAGAGTATGATCTACGTACCTTGTAGATCGACAACGGAAGCGTTTGGTTGATGTAGTCGTACGTCTTCACGATCCGACCGATCAAGCAACGAAACTACGGCACCTCCGAGTTCTAGCACACGTTCAGCTCGATGACGATCCCCGGACTCCGATCCAGAAAAGTGTCGGGGAAGAGTTCCGTCAGCACGACGGCGTGGTGATGATCTTGATGTACTACAGCAGCAGGGCTTCGCCTAAACTCCGCTACAATATTATCGAGGACTATGGTGGCTGGGGGCGCCGCACACGGCTAAGGAAAAGATCACGTGGATCAACTTGTGTGTCTCTGGGGTGCCCCTGCCTCCGTATATAAAGGACTAAAGGGGGGAGGCTGGCCGGCCAAGGAGGGCGCGCCAGGAGAGTCCTACTCCCTCTAGGAGTAGGATTCCCCCCCCCCAATCCTAGTTGGAATAGGATTCGCGGAGGGGGGAAAAGAGAGAGAGGGGCCGGCCCCCTCTCCTTGTCCTATTCGGACCAAGGGAGGGGAGGGGCGCGCAGCCCATGAGGGGCTGCCTCTTCTCTTTTCCACTAAGGCCCATCATGGCCCATATAGCTCCCGGGGGGTTCCGGTAACCTCCCGGTACTCCGGTAAAATCCCGATTTCACCCGGAACACTTCCGATATCCAAACATAGGCTTCCAATATATCAATCTTTATGTCTCGACCATTTCGAGACTCCTCGTCATGTCCGTGATCACATCCGGGACTCCAAACAACCTTTGGTACATCAAAATGCATAAACTCATAATATAACTGTCATCGTAACCTTAAGCGTGCGGACCCTACGGGTTCGAGAACAATGTAGACATGACCGAGACACGTCTCCGGTCAATAACCAATAGCGGAACTTGGATGCTCATATTGGCTCCTACATATTCTACGAAGATCTTTTATCGGTCAGACCGCATAACAACATACGTTGTTCCCTTTGTCATCGGTATGTTACTTGCCCGAGATTCGATCGTTGGTATTCCAAATACCTAGTTCAATCTCGTTACCGGCAAGTCTCTTTACTCGTTCTGTAATACATCATCCCGCAACTAACTCATTAGTTGCAATGCTTGCAAGGCTTAAGTGATGTGCATTACCGAGAGGGCCCAGAGATACCTCTCCGACAATCGGTGTGACAAATCCTAATCTCGAAATACGCCAACCCAACATGTACCTTTGGAGACACCTTTAGAGCACCTTTATAATCACCCATTTACGTTGTGACGTTTGGTAGCACACAAAGTGTTCCTCCGGCAAACGGGAGTTGCATAATCTCATAGTCATAGGAACATGTATAAGTCATGAAGAAAGCAATAGCAACATACTAAACGATCGGGTGCTAAGCTAATGGAATAGGTCATGTCAATCACATCATTCTCCTAATGATGTGATCCCGTTAATCAAATAACAACTCTTTTGTTTATGGTTAGGAAACATAACCATCTTTGATTAACGAGCTAGTCAAGTAGAGGCATACTAGTGACACTTTGTTTGTCTATGTATTCACACAAGTATTATGTTTCCGGTTAATACAATTCTAGCATGAATAATAAACATTTGTCATGATATAAGGAAATAAATAATAACTTTATTATTGCCTCCAGGGCATATTTCCTTTAGCCCCCCACCCTCGTGACCGCCTCTTTTGTTCCTTGGAGCAGGGTCCAAGTCTCCTGGATCACGTTCGGTGAGAAAATCACGTTCCCGAAGATTTTATTCCGTTTGGATTCCGTTTGATATTCTGTTTCTTCGAAACACTGAAATAGGCAAAAAACAGCAATTCTGGGCTGGGCCTCCGGTTAATAGGTTAGTCCCAAAAATAATATAAAAGTGGAAAATAAAGCCCAATATAGTCCAAAACAGTAGATAATATAGCATGGAGCAATCAAAAATTATAGATACATTGGAGACGTATCACCGGCCAAGTTGGCCCCGCCGCCGTCGCCCAAGCCCAAGCTGCGCCTGCACGCAAGCGGTAGGGCAACATTGTCGTGCAGGGCGGGAATCCGGCCGCCCCCTCCGCGATGGCCCACGCTCCGGGCGCCAATGCGGCAGCGTGATCCCGGCCGGCGGCGGAGAAGGTCGGCAAGGTCGCGGGCGTAAAGCGGAGGAAGGTTCCGGCTTCAAAGAAGCCACCTTCTTCACCTCTCGCTCCATCCCGCCGCAAGGAGGTGCTCCGGCGATGCCGTTCAACGGTGTCGCTCCCCCCGCGTGCGAGGTGTTCGACGAAATGGCCGGAAGGTATGCGCCTTCGGTCTTGGCGATTCCCTTTCATTTTTCGCCATTATTCTCGATAGCGCGTGACTTGTTATCGTTCGCAACAGCGGTGGTTCGAACAATGAACAACCGAGTTCATGAACTTGTTGGACACGAACGCGGTTGACATTGATCAAGCCCCTTTCGAACCATTCGAGTACAATGAAACGGAGGCCGGCGTGGATGATCATGGTTGTGCGGACGAATTGGAGGAGATCGAAGCGGAAGTGTTTGAGCAATCGCAAGCAAAAACTGGGAAAAGCATAAGATCGAAGAACTACACGATCTTGGAAGATCAAACTTTGATTCAAGCATGGAGTGCGGTGTCTCTTGATGCTACCACGGGTACATCTCAAACTTCCAAGAGATATTGGCAAAGGACCGAAGATCAATACTTCCGCATTATGGCAAAGTATCCCAATAGAACTCCACGCACATTTCGGTCGCTTCAAGGGCGTTGGGAGAACATCAAGCCTATGTGCAGTCGTTGGGCAGCTTGCTTGGAGCAAGTACGCAATGCACCTCCAAGTGGCACCGTGGAGTCCGACCATGTGAGTTTGTTTTGCCTTTGTTCAAATTGTGCATCATCATATTGCATCATGAGAAGTGATTGGATCACTTTGTTCACATTGTGTAGGAAAAGATTGCTCAACATAGATACAAGGACATGGAAGCTTCGGAAGGCAAAATTTTCAAATTAGAGCACTGTTGGGAGTTGCTCCAAAAGTGCGAGAAGTGGAAGTTGATCGACAAAGAATCACCACCAAAGAGAGGCTCACTTACAAACATGGATGAAGATGAGGACGATGATGGCCCAAGAAATTTGCACAAGCCCGATGGTGACAAGAAGACAAAGGAGAAGATGAAGAGAGAGCAAGAAGCATCAAGCTTGAGGGAGAAGATTGATGCCATGTTGCAATCCAACGAGTCGATGTTGTTGAAATCGTTGGAGATTAAGAAGAGTTGGCCGAGAAGAAGGTGAAGGAGAAGTAAGAAAAGTGGCAGTTGCTCAAGGAAGAGGGTCTACGCAAAGCTGCCATCGAGGAGAGAAGAGCACGAGCCGCCGAAAACAAATCAATGTCCATGTTGCTCGCCGAAGAGAACAAGATCATGTCAATGAACCGCAATGACATGGACGACCTCACCAAAACATGGCATGATATGGCAAGGAGGGAAATCTTGAAGAGAAGAATGGTGGCGTCGGCCGGTTCGTGCTATAGTTCCGGTGATGTTTTCTCCGCTCCATATGATGGCAATGTGGATGATTTCGGTGCGGAAGTTAGAACAAGCGTTGGAGGTGGATTCGATGGCGCCGATGAAATCCAAGGTGGTCTCGATGGCTAATATCTCACCAAGGTCTTGGTGGACGACCTCACCAAGCGCTGAATGTATTTTGTCCTAAAAAAATTACACACATGTGTGTTATGCCTGCATGTATATCTGTATTTTTTTCAGAATTTTTCAAAACGTAGAAAATATGAAATTTGACAAATTTTGAAATTTTGAAAACAAAACCAAGCTCCATGGAGCTCGGCCTCCAAACGCAATATCCGTTGGTACATCCCCTTTAAGAGTGTATGCTCATCACAATCAAGCCGAGATTGATTGAGCACGTGCACTGGTCGAAAACATCATGGAGAAATTCGCAACAAAAAAAAAGCATCATTGAGAAGACGACCAAAGCAGTAAAGTGTGCAACGGAAGACACTTGGTTCATGCAGCTGACGTGAGTGACAAGGGAACGGCGACATCGCCACTGAAATTTCCTTCAATCAATCAACCTCGCTAAAATTCAGGATGCATCACACACAAGCACGCCCGGCCCTTCCAAATCAAGGACCGTTCAAGTTCATTCATTCCCGCTCTATACTCAACCCGAGGAACAAAGCGACGACGACACACAAGCAGAGCTCCGATCCCTGCATAAAGATGCAAAACTTCTCCGCCGGAGAAAACCATGGAACCACCGACCCTGCCTAATGCCCGACGCCGGGGCTCGGCACGGACCGCATGAACCGCGCGGTCCTCGAGAACCCCCTCGGCGCCGCCGCCGCCGCCGATGCCACCTCACCGCCATCGTTGTTGTCGCCATGGGGGCTCGGCGACAGTCTGAGCACCAGGCCGCCCTCCAAGTGCATCACCTTGCCGCCCTGCTCCTGGTCCTGATCCGCCACCGGCAGCTTGCGCGCTTGGCACGGCGAGCAGCGGAGCAGGACCAGCAGCAGCAGCACGGCGAGGAACGGCCACACGCCCCTCTTGTTACCACTGGTACGAGTAGGAGAAGGAGAACCCATGAATGATGAAACTGTAGGACGACGCTGCTCTGCCTCTGCAACTGCTCTTCTCAGGGAAGAGCCCAAGGAAGAAATGGAGCTCGTGTACGTTGAAGAAATGGCTGGCTAATGGCTACGCTGCCAGCCTTGGCAAAAGATGACTTGCTCTGGAGCTGATGGTGCAGAGAGCCGCGCTCTCGCTCGATATATATAGTGAAGGGCACTCGCGACCGCGAATGATTCCAATTAAGCTCCCCGTGTGGAGAATTCTTCGTGACCAGCTGCCGGCGGCCGGCCTGAGAAAAAACGAGCTTTGTTTTCTCTGAAACGGCGCAAGTAGGCGTAGTAGTCCAGTTTTATTCCATGTTTTGTTAAAGCGATAGTCAATGAGTTCCTCGTAACTGTAAATTATGGCTTTGCTCCATGTCATGTGGAGAAAAGGCTGCCCTGCCGCCGTGCCGGCGATGACATGCATGGATTAGTTACTTATAACTGGTTCTGACCTTATGATCAAGAACTTGTCAACCAGCTGACTAATGAATTTTCTATGTCCAAATTAACCCCGGGATTATTAGCATGTAGGGGTAACTGATTGCTGGTTCTTTAAACCGACACTTTCGAGAGACTACATTTGGCGGCATAAGAGCAACTCTAGCATATCCCGCAAAAACGCGTCCTATAAAATAGTATACAGTTTCCTCTAAAACGGATTTATGTATCATTTGTATGTTGGCAGAGCAGAACCCGTATAAATCGATTGAATTCACAACAAGGTCCCTGCAAAATAGCACAAAGTACCCTCACACATAAAAAAGAAAAGCAATTGGATCCTCCATGCACTGACCACGCAAACCAAACCCTGCAATGCAAAGCGGGGGCGGCCGGCGACCGGGGACGCGACAGAGAGCGGCTCACTGGAGAACCTGACGGAGAGGGGCTTACTGGAGAGTGCGAACCAAACCCTGCACTACAAATGGCGTCCGTGGCGGCAGCAGCTTCTTCCAGAAAGCGCGGCCCCCGGAGCAGCGGGCTAACAAGGGCGTCGTCTTCCCCGTCGTGCTCTTCTCGAGCCATGGACCCTTGGACCGAGAAAGGGGGGCCTCGACGAGTTCCTGGCAGATGTGCGGTCGGAGCAGGCGTCCTGAGTGGAGCCACAGCTGCCGACGACATCACAGGGCCTGCAAAGCAGCGGCCCGCTGGTCGGAATCAAGGTGGCTCACCGGAAAAGTAGCGGGGATTTGGCCGCATTCCGGCAAGTTCGACGCCGATTCGATCACGGTTGCACTGAAACTTCCCTCCCGCCAACTGCCTTGTGGAACGAGGGGAACCGGATAAGGGCTCTGAGTCCTGAATATGTGAGGTATTTGGGGTTTCATTTGCAGGGTGCAGTAAAAAGATTTGGTTATGCCAGATATATAGGTTGGGGTCTTTTTTTGGCCTGAAACTATAAAACGGCAGTTATTTTGTAGGTCAGGGCGTTTTGCGCGATCCGTTAGAGTTGCTCTAAAGAGTCCACTCTGCTTAACTAATCAACACGCACGAATCATTGATTTAAGTATATGCTACACCTGAGTCATGGGCTTTAGTAGCACCGATTATGTAGTAGTATATGAACTCCCAGGTAGAGTAGCGTTCTTGACCTAGCTATGAAAATTAATGGAAATACCCAGGCCTTTTCGCATTGGAACGTGGGCATGTTAGCCAATGGTCAGCGAGCAAAATCAAGAAATCGACGGGGACGCAGACACTTCTGGACGGACGGGGAAGAGTGAAAGGAAAGCCATTTAAGAGCATCTCCAGCCGTTGGCTCTTTAAGAGACGCTAAAAATCATCCTCTAAGGGCGCACCGGCGATAAACGACGCGTTGGGGGCGTGATGCCTCTAGTCACGGCGCCCACGTTTTTTTTTGAAAATATAAATTACGGTACAGACACAGCGCACATTCAACCAAACTTCGGCGAGTTCGTTCATATTTAAAATATTTTACAAAAAGAAAAAAGTTACTAGGTTACTCCTTGCCGCCTCCCTCACCGCTCCTCGCCGCCCGCCGCCCTTGCAGATCTACATGCCGAGGAGGCGGTAAAACCGCGTGTAGTCGCCGCCGCCGCCGTCGTCGTCGCCGCCTCCGCCGCGGCCGCCGTCTCTGCTGCAACCCTCCCTCGGTTGGCGCGGCGGGTTGGACGTTCCGGAGGCGGCGGCGTCGTCGTCGCCGTCGAGGACCACGACGCCGTGCTCGTCCTCGCGCCCACGTTTGCGGGCGGCTATCTCCTCTAGGGCCCGGCGCTGCCGGACCATCTCGTCGCGGAGGTAGTCGTCCCGCGCCCACTACATGGCGTCCTCGTCGGAGATGCCGCGCCGGGCTATCTCCTCGTACTCCGTGGGGAGGCTGAGCTCCGGCTTCGGACTGAGAAGGATGAGGCGGCCAGAGGCGGGGGCGGAGTCATCGATGCGGACGCCGGAGCTGCGGGTGCGCGCGCTGACAGGCATGTCCTGGGGCTCCAGCTTGACGGGGCGGAGGCAGGGAGAGTCGGACGAGCGGCCGGACGAGGAGGAGGACGCCCCCAGGTCCATGCGCCTCGGTGTCCACGAGCTCCCACGGCGGCGAGAGAAGGACGGGGGGGAGAGGGGTACTCTAGCCTCGGCGGGTTGCCGCCCTCGATGTACTCGAGGACGGCCTCCAGCGTGCAGCCGGGCACGCCCCACCATTGGCGCCGCCCCTCGGAGTTGAGCCTGCCGGAGGGAACGACGTCGTTGGTGGCCTCGAGCTGCTCGGCGTGGCGGCGGCGGAAGTATGGCTCCCAGAGCGAGCTGTCGGGGACGTAGCGTGGCCCCTCCCTCGCCGCCCGCGACAGGGAGGAGCGGATACGCGCGATCTCCGCGCGCCATGCCGCCCCGGTGGGCGGTGGCGGCCCCGGGACCCCGCCGGCGCTGATTCTCCAGGCCCCGGGCACCCGCATGTCCGGCGGGACTGGGTACTCGGCTTCGAAGAGGAGTCGAGCTTCGTGCTCGTGAAGGTGGCGACGGCCGAAGCCGTTCGCCGCCGCGCCGTCGCCTGGGAAGCATTCGGCCATTCTTTGAGTTGGAGACGGCGAGAGGAGAGGGAGTAAGGGGGAGAAAGGCGGCGTCGGCGGTGGAGACTCTGTGCATGCCACCGGCGCGCTGGGGGTCGGCTTATGTAGGCGGAGCCGCCGCGCGTTACGCGTGGCATGCGAGGGGACGCGCGTCGTCTCGTTTTCACTGCGCCACCCGTGAGGCATCAATGGCGGAGGCTAACCGGCGCGGCAGCGTGCGGCAACTTTGGCATTGATTCGCCGCGAGAAACGAGGCGATGAGGACGACAAAGTGGTGAGAAGCGAGACTAGTCGCTGCCAAGGAAGGCCCGCGGCTCTTTCGCGCCAAAACCGATTCGCCCAGCGCCCCCGAGCGCCCCCCAGCACGCCGGGGTCGGGTTGGGTCCGCCAGCGCAAATTTCGGCCCGAGCCGGCGAAAATTGGGCCCTTGGGGCCGCGATTGGGCCGATTTTTTTACGCCGACGACCGAAAACTCGTCTGGGGGCTTCGTTGGAGGCGCGGCTGGAGATGCTCTAACTGGAGGAGGCCAAGGCTCTCGCGAGGCAGAGAAGAGTGGCTGCACGCTCGTCGCCGATCAAGCTGCCGTAATGTCTAGCGAGCCTTTTGTTCGCTGGAAGGATGAGGACGATGGCTCAGGCGGCGACGGCGACGACGATATAGGTGCCAACAGCCTCGCTGCCTCGGAGGCCATGCCTACAAGGTCATCCCTCGGTACCTCGCATAATTTAGACTAGTTTTTTTTTTAAAAAAGTTTGGCTTAAGTGATTAAAAAAATTGCACTTTTGATTGTATAAGGAGTTTAATAAATATCGTCTGGTTTGCATGCACTTTTGTTAAATATCTGTTTGAACTTGACCGGACATGTGGTGACTCCGATTTAATGAAAGCCGCCCCTGTTTTTGTCCACAGACACGTCTAGACATGCTCGTGGATATTTCATGGTGTCTGTTTTGATGAATTGGGATGGAGTTGCCCGACATATTAGCAATTGTTACGTGATACTCCCTCTGTATCACAATATAAGGCAAGACATTTTTTTTGTCTAGATTTATATCAAAAAGATCTTATATTATCTTTCCTTTTTGTTGCACGTGTCAGTTAGAAACTACTCCCCAAGTGCGACTAGGAATGGCAATGGGTATCCATTACCTACGTACCCTACGGGTAAAAATCCTATTAAGGTAAGGGTACGGGACAAAAAGTTACCCATTGAGTATGTAAATAAGAAAATCTCAAATCCATCGGGTAGAGCGGGTACGGGTATGAGATCATATAACCCATACCCGCATGCCCATGTACTGTTGTAAAATCTAACAAGTACGAAAAAAATTAGCTCTACCCTTTGTCATGAGTTTGTGAACTTAAAAATGTATGACTTTGTACTGCTGTTTATGACTGTGTGTTGATATTTTGATGTGTTGTTGTTTACAAGAAAGTGATGATGTTTATAAAATATGGTGTGATGTGTTGTTGTTTATAAGTATGTACTGATGTTATTATTTTATAAATTATGACTGTATCTTGTTGTTTATGATTATGTGTCGCTCAAAGTGATGTTATGCAAACATGGGTATTTTTATCCATGGGTACTCATTTACCCTGTCGGGTGACGGGTATGGAAAAAATCTGTACTCACTAGTGGGTATGGGTACGGGTGATGGGTAAGCTTAAATGTGACGTGTAAGAGTATAGGGTGGCTCAACCCATACCCAAACCCTGCGGGTGCCATCTCTAAGTGCGACTACTAGTACTTTTCGAAATATCCTACCAAAAGCAAGCAAAGTGGGCTCTTTCTCTTGTGTCCAGGCAACGACAAAAGTGCAACTATGCGTGTGTGCACCCGTTGTCTTCGGGGCTAGGAAGACATCTCTTTTCTTTCAATTTTTCTTAATTAACACTCCCCCGTCTGAAAATACTTGTCGAAGAAATAGATATATGTAGACATATGTAAGATCTAAATACATTATTATTTTAGTATTAAGTGCATTCATTTTTATTCATTTATTCGATAAGTATTTCAGGATAAAGGGAGTATACTTACAAAGACTACGCCAAGGTTGGACACATGTGCGGAAGACATCATTGAGAAGACGACAGAGCAGTAGAGCATGCAACAGAATGCCACGGAACAGGAACTTGGCTCATGCAGCTGACACATGAGTGACAGGGCAATGGCAACATTGACACTGAAATTTCCTTCAACCAACCGACCTCGTTAAAATCAAGGATGCATCACACTCACACACAAACACACCCAGCCCCTCCGCATCCGAAGGACCGTTCATTCACGCTCCGCTATACTACTATCTGAAGCGAAAAAGTTCAAGCCGAGTGACAAAGCGAGCACGACGCAGAAGCATAGCTCCCTTGCAAAGGTGCAACACCTTTCTGCAATGAAAACGTGCAAGAGCCAGCCAAGCCTAATGCCCGACGCCAGGGCTGGGCACGGACCGCATCGACCGCGCCGCCCTCGAGAACCCCCTCGGCGCGGCCGCCGCCACCGCCGATGCCGCCTCGCCGTCGTGGCTCGGCGACACCCTGAGCACCAGGCCGCCTTTGAAGTGCACCACCTTGCCGCCCTGGTCCTGGCCCGTCACCGGCAGCTTGCGGCCTTGGCACGGCGAGCAGCCGAGCAGGAGGACCAGCAGCAGCACGGCGAGGAACGCCCACACGAGCACGCCTTTGTTGCTGCTGCCGCCGCGGCGACTGTGGGTAGGACGTTGCTCTGCTTCTGTACAGGGGCGATCACACGAGCTGAAGGAAGAACTGGAGCTCGTGTTGAGAAATGTGGCTGGTGCTTGGCTACGCTGCTCACGCCCGATACATATATATGGCCCGCGGATGATTCCAATTAAGCTCCCCGTGTGGAGAATTCTTCGTGACCAACTGCCGGCGGCCGGCCGGAGAAAGCACCTTTGTTTACTGCTCTGGAACGGCGCAAGTAGCAGTCTAGTTTTATTCCATGTCTTGTTAAAGCGATAGTCAATGAGTTCCTTGTATACATAGTTCATAACTTTGCTCCACGTCATGTGCCTGCTGCCGAAATGCCATTCTGTGAGTTAATAACTAGTTCTGACCTTATTATGATCAAGAACTTGTCAACCAGCTGACTAATGCATTTTCTGTGTCCTCCAAATTAACCCGGGGATTAGCATGTAGGGGTAACTGACTACTGCTTAGTTTCGACAGACTACATTTGGCAGCATAAAGCGTATTCTCTGCTTAACTAAAACAAACCGCACGAATCATCGGTTAACCTAATCTCAATTTTAGATTGAATCTTTCTCCAAATTTGAGGGTTACAAGTATTTCAGACCCCACCGAAATATATGAAATATCGGAAATTAAATTGAAATTTCGTTGAAATTCTTTCCTTTTAGTTGCACATGTTAGTGAGAAACTATGCGCCCCACGTGCGACTACTAGTACCTTTCAAAGTGTCCTACCAAACGTAAGCAAAGTAGGCACTCTCTTGTGGCCAGGCAATGACGAAAGTTTTCCTTCTTTTTTTTAGGAAATTGTTTCTTTTTTTTACTTAATTATATAAACTTGTCGATTCACTCATTTTGCTTCTGTATTGAAATCTTTAAAGGTTTGATATTTAGGAACAGAGAGAGTACTAGTCATCCCGGAAAGATTGCGGCACTGTTGTGGGAGGCAAGATCGCTTCCAGTCAGGATAGATGGGGTGAGCGATAGCGAGTAGTCAGCATGCGGTCTCGGGCTCGTGCAACCGTGGGTTCGGTTGTTGTAACGTTGTAATAACTCGCCATCTTGGTATCTTCTATCTATAATCTCGATACGTCACGTGTCCTTGAAAAAAAGAAGAAGATGGCAATGCACTAGAGTAAGCAACAGAATGGCACGGAACACTTGGCTCATGCAGCTGACACTGAAATTTCCTTGAATCAGTCGACCTCGTTAAAACTCAGGGTGCATCACGCAGCTGCTTACAATACATGCACAAACACACGCGAGACCCTTCCCTCCCCGTTCGAAGGACCATTCATTCATACACGCCCTATACACACAGTGAAATGGTTCAAGCCGATGAACAAAGCGACGAAGACGACGACGACGACGCAGCGGCAGAGAGCACTGCAAAGATGCAAAACTTGAACCGGCGAAGGACCAAGCAATCCCAGTTAATGCCCGACGCCGGGGCTGGGCACGGACCGCATCGACCGCGCGGCCCTCGAGAAGCCTCTCGGCGGCGCCGCCACCGATGCCACCTTGCCGCCGCCAGGGCTCGGAGACACTTTGAGCAGCAGCCCACCTTCGAAGTGCATCACCTCGCCGCTCTGCTCCGCCTCCGGCAGCTTGCGGCCTTGGCACGGCGAGCAGCGGAGCAGGACCAGCAGCAGCACGGCGAGGCACGCCCACACGAGCCGCGACGACGGAGCGCCGCCCCTCTTGTTGCTGCTGCTGCTTGTTGGGCGAGTGCGGGTAGGAGAACCCATGCCGAGGCCGTAGGACGACGATGCTCTGCTTCTGTACTGGACACGATCACACGAACCGAGAAAAGAAATGGAGCTCGTGTGCGTTGGAGAAATGGGGCTGGTGCTTGGCTAGCTAGTAGCTACGCTGCCTGCCTGCCTTGGTCAAAGATGACTTGCTCCGGAGCTGATGGGAACAGAGGCGCGCTCTCGCCCGATATATATAGTGAAGCCCGCGAATGATTCCAGTTAAGCTCCCCGTGTGGAGAATTCTTCGTGACCAACTGCCGGCGGCCGGCCGGAGAAAACACCTTTGTTTTCTATGAAACGGCGCAAGTAGCAGTCTAGTTTTATTCCATGTTTTGTTAAAGCGATAGTCAATGAGTAAGTTCCTTCCTTGCAAATATAGTATGGCTTTGCTCCATGTCATGTGGAGAAATCGCCCTGCCTGCTGCCGAAATGCCATTTTATTAGTGCTCCATGTACGTTCGTAGAGATTAACGAGAATTGAAATGTCACTCGCAAAAAGAAAAGAAAAAAAGAGAATTGAAATGTGTTATACGCCGGCGATGACATGCATATGTGTTATATGCCACGTATGATCAAGAACTTGTCAACCAGCTGACTAATGTATTTTCAGTGTCCAGATTAACCCGGGGATTAGCATGAAGGAGTAACTGATTACTATGGGTTTTTTTTTACACCGAGAGTTTTGATCGAGAGACTACATTTGGCAGCATAAAGCGTCTTCTCTGCTTAACTAACTAACTGCGCGAATCATCGATTTAAGTATATGCTACACCGGAGTCGATTCGTAGGCTTTATTGGTAGCACCGATTAAGTATATGAACTCTCAGGTAGAGTAGCGTTCTTGACCTAGCTATAGCTAGCTTCAAAATCAATAGAGATAGCCAAGCTGTTTGGCATCGGAATGTGGGCATGTTAACCAATGGTTAGCGAGCAAAAACCCAAGGAATCTCTTTCTGGACGGACGGCCAAGAGCGAAAGCGAAGCCAAAATCTGACTCGAGAACGCATTGCAGTTGCAGGACATCTGTGCCTTTTTCGTTCCCATGTGCTCGCTCGCTCGTGTCTTCATCATGCGGCCGATCGGCTGAGGTCGACTAGGCTAGGCTAGCTTGCTAGTTTCGTCGTGGAGAAGGGATTACGGCATATTCGTGGCTTCTGAACAGGGTTGTTAAACTACCTGAAGCTTTGATTTCTAGGTTATCATCCATCTATCCCCTGACCAACATTTCTAGCTAGGTTATCATCGCGGCCGGCCATGATGGATTGTTTTTTAAACCCATGATGGATTTGCAAAAGGGCGGAACTATTCAGGGCAAAGTTCGTAGATCGTAGCCATGCATTTTTAAACTTGTCGATTGGGTGCAAAGTTTTACCAGGACGACCCAATCAGCCTCGCGCAGAATATGCCAAAGCAGAGCACGGGAAGCCGTTGCTGATGTGCCTCCGACGCGTGAGCCCGGAGAGATCGAATGCTAAAGGTGCACCACAGGGTTCAAATCGACGAATACGACTGCGTACAACATTGGACGGCTAGGCAGGTTCAACATGAAAGCATCTTCTGTGTTGTTATTATGCACCTCTGCTGTCAGTTAGCGGCGAACGGCTCTCCCGAGACGCCGGAGTCGGACGGCGGTGGGGCATCGGTACGATACAAACACGGCCATCGCCGTCGCTCGCCGCGCGCCGCGGTGGACGTGTTGGGACATTATTATTCAAAGAGCGTCGGCGTCGCGGTGCTGTATTCGTTGCTGTCATGCATCATGCAGAGATTAGAAAGGCCACACCGGCTCGTCGCATTCCCGTCGCCAGCACAAGGCGGAGCAAAATTATTATTTTTTGCGTCGTGCATCTGTGCAACACGACAGTGCTAAAGGGCATCTTTAATAGCAACCCGTAAATTTCCTTCTGCATCCGTTCGAAAACATGGATGTAAGAAGCCGTCGTCCAACAATAACCGTAGATATTTTAACAACATTTCAAACTAACGGACGAAATTTGAGTAAACACAGCCGGATTTCATATAAACATGACGGATTCTATGCAAACCGAACGAATACGTTTACATTTTGAACATATTTTAACTAAAAAGGTAAAACTATGTGCATATACGGTCGCGCGGAGCCCCACTTTCATGACATGGATACACTGCATTAGTCTACGGTCGGCCGCGACGAATCCCTTTGTCTTCCCCATGCCCGGCAACCCCCTCACCAGACTGCCGGGCCCCATATGTCAGGAGCTGGACACGTGGCTCTTTTTCTATTGGCTCTCTTTGCCAAGGGCAGCTCTCGGCAAAGATGGCGCTCGGCCTATTCCGCGAGCCCCACATGTCAGGTGCTTGACACGTGTTTGTTTCCTACTGGCCAACTTTGTTGAGGGCCGCTCTCGGCAAATTGACGGCACGTGGCAACCACCGCCCTCACCTGCCATCCGTGAAGTCACTTTATTTTGCCGAGAGGCATTGTTTGACTCTCGGCAAACTCTTTGCCGAGTGCCCGTGTTCTAACTCTCGGTAAATTCCTGTTTGCCTGAAAGGTGTATGTTGGTAAACTCTTTACCGAGTGCCCGTGTTCAACTCTCGGTAAGTTCCTGTTTGACTGGAGGTGTATGCCGGGTGGCCTTTGCTGAGTGCAACTCTCGATAAAGCCTTTGCCGAGGGTTTTAAGCCCTTTGCTGGCACTCGGCGTAGTCAGCGGTTCCAGTAGTGACATGGGTCCAAAGAGATCGAATGGCAAAGGTGTACCACAGGGCTTAAATCAACAAATGCGTAAAACATTGGACGGCTAGGTAGGTTCAACATGTATGAAAGCATCTTTTGTGCTGTTAGTTTGTTACGCATGCTGCAAATCGACGCGCGAAAATCTTGGTTTGTTGGGTTCTGAACCTTGGCGTATGCATGCACCTCGATCGCTCCACCGTCTGCTTGCGGCGAACGGCTCTCCCGAGTCGCCGGAGCAGGACGGCTGCGGGGCATCGATACAAACACGGTCATCCCCGTCCGGCGTGTCGCCGTCACGCCTGCTCGCCGCGCACCAGCGCCGGCCGCCGTGACCGCGCGCGTGTCATAACTCAGGACATTATTTTCCAGAGCGTCGCCGCTCGCGGTGCTGTCATGCATCATGCAGCAGAGAAAGCCGCGCACAGACAGCAGCAGGCTCGTTCGTCTCTTTCCCCGTCCGTCGCCAGCACGAGGCAAAAATAGCATCCGCGCAACAGCCGCGCAGTCCGGTGCGCGGACGTAGACGGCGGAGGCCCGCGCGACGTGGCGGGCGGCTAGCGCGCGGGGAGGTCTCAAGTTCCGTTCCGCCATTCGAGCCAGCTCCCACGACGCCGACTGGGACGGGCGGACGGACGGACGCGTACGAGGTAACCAACCAGCCACCCACCCCCCGCAACCAGCCAAACCACACGAAGACGACGACCGATCGGAACCCCCTCCTCCTCCGGCCGTCCCGCGGGAGGCGATCACGACCGGACTCGCCTCACCTGCGCGCGCGTCGCTCTGCCCGCCGTCGATCAGGTAATTGGTTTGGTATGTACGATCTCCTTCTCGTCCGGCCCCCGATCAGGGCCGGCATAAACGCGTGATTCCGTTGGATACTACTTACTCATCGTGGCCGCCGGCCGATGGATCTGGTTGGTTTTCTTCTGTGCGCAGATGAGTGTGTCAGGGTCGGAGAGCGCGGCCTCGGCCAACAAGCCCAAGTGTATGTCACTATGCATGATTGTGCCGCATTCTTTGATTTCCCTATTTTGTTGAGAGAGAAAAAGACGCAGGTGCGTGTGTTCCTGTGACTGATTGAATTCCCGTTCCGTTTTGGCAGATTCTAAATTCACGCAGCAGGAGCTCCCGGCATGCAAGCCGTTGCTAACTCCAGGAATCGTACGATTTAATTATTACTCCATTCGTTTCTCTTGTGATAATTGCAAATGTAACATCGATCCAGGGTTACGTCTTTGTCAACCTGAATGTAACATGAATCCGTCGGTTGATTGATAGGTCATCGGCGCCTTCTCGCTCATCGGCATCATCTTCGTCCCGATAGGGCTCGCGTCGCTGTCGGCGTCGCAGGAGGTGAAAAATTCAGACTAGTGCAGTTGCAGTGCTACATGAACAAAATGCATTTCATCTTTGCTGTTCCCTAATTTGCCACTATTGCGAAATGCAGATTGTTGAACTGGTAGATCGATATGACGAGGAGTGCGTTACCGCCAGCGACAAGATCGGGTTCATCCAGGACTCCAAGGCCAACAAGGCGTGCACCAGAAAGATCACGGTGAGATTCAGAGAGACATCTTCTTATTCAGAAATGCGTCTGAACTTTGCTGGTTACACTCACACTTCAGAAGACAACATGGCATCTTTGTGTTCAGGTGCCGAAGCCGATGAAGGGACCCATACACGTCTACTACCAGCTGGAGAACTTCTACCAGAACCACCGGCGGTACGTGCAGAGCCGGAGCGACCAGCAGCTGCGCGACAAGGACTACAAGGACCCCAAGGCGGTGGCCAAGGCCTGCGACCCGGAGGCCACCACCGGCGACGGCTCCCTCATCGTGCCCTGCGGCCTCATCGCCTGGAGCCTCTTCAACGACACCTACGCCTTCTCCGTCAACAAGAAGTCGGTGACGGTGAACAAGAAGGACATCGCCTGGGCCAGCGACAAGAACAGCAAGTTCGGCAGCAACGTCTTCCCCGTCAACTTCCAGAAGGGCGGCCTCATCGGCGGCGGCAACCTCAACGACAAGCTACCTGTATGTGACCAAGTGTCTGTGATGCAGCATTTCCTTCTGAACTTGATCCGGCTGCGTTGCCTTGTTTGTGGTTTTGAGCAGCTGAGCGAGCAGGAGGACCTGATCGTGTGGATGCGGACGGCGGCGCTGCCGACGTTCCGGAAGCTGTACGGGCGGATCGAGGCGGACATCATGGCGAGCGACGAGATCACGGTGGTGATCCAGAACAACTACAACACGTACAGCTTCGGGGGCACCAAGGCGGTGGTGCTGTCGACGGCGTCGTGGATCGGGGGGAAGAACAACTTCATCGGCGTCGCCTACGTGGCCGTCGGCGGCATCTGCCTCCTCCTCGCCATGGGCTTCGTCGTCCTCTACGTCGTCAAGCCGAGGTAAATACTAGCATCCGACATGTTTATGTGCAGATAATTCATGTGTGATAAAGCAGCAAACGAATGTGTGGATGGATTTTGTTCAGGGCCCTCGGAGACCCCGCGTACCTGTCATGGAACAAGGAGGCCGCCGAGTACTCGCACTGAACGCGACGCTGAAATTACAAGGCCCGTTTTGTAGATGGATGCAGCAGGGATCGATAAAACGGTTTAGTAGCTGCTGTGTGTGCTCTTTCTGGTTGTTATTATTAGCTGGGTTTGGTGGTTGATGCAGGCAGCGTCTCAAACGTTGCTTTCTATACCTTCCTGAGCATAATCTTCTGATGATGCATGGTCTGAGGCTCCGGTCTGTGGCTCTTCCAGATCGTGATCAGCCTACGCGAGATGATCTAGGATATATCTAGGTGCGGCTCTTTTGTTTCCTGTCCATTAGCTGTAAAACATATTGTGGTTTCTGATAAATGAAATCGGAGAGAGCTCTACTTTTTTTTTCTGACGGTGCTACGGCGAGCTTACGCCGGCCTGAACCTTTGCATTAATAAACCAGAGTACATTTACGGCAGAGTAGATTGGGGGTTGGGAAAGAAAGTTCAGATTACAATCTCATAGATAAGTGATTCCAGTCTGCTTGGAGACTAGGGTATACATAAAGGTCCCGACTGTTGGACCATCTATATTTGACAGTTGAGACTTGAGACCTGCCTTGAGAGGAGAAATTCGAATGTAATTTGGTTAGGTGTGAGAGCAGCAGGCAAGAATTTAGGTCCTGACCCGCCTAAAAAAAGGCCCTACAGTGCTTATCGATCTTGAGGACAAACGCTCATAGGCAGCAACAGAGAATTCATGGCATAGATAGGCAAGACTCTAAGCACTAAACGAACCAGAAGTCCAGAATAGCCCGACCTGCGAGAGACAAAAGTACCCCTCGCCAACCTGCCAGATGGTGGTCAATCTTGTCAATGATGAAAAAGAAGTTTGAAAGGCAAGCCAAGGTATGACTGGGGAAGGAGGCAATAGTACACCCAAAGACAGGCGGATTTAGGCCCCAGGCAGCCCGGGCGGCTGCGTGTGGCGTGACGGCGAGTCCCTTCGTTGATTATAACTACTCCCTCCGTAAACTAATATAAGAGTGTTTAGATTACTACTTTAGTGATCTAAATGCTCTTATATTAGTTTACAGAGGAAGTACAATACAACACTTAGCTACAGTGCTTCGAAGCTGGCCTGGGGCCTGCCGTTTTCCTGGGTCCGCCACTAGGCCAAAGATATCAGCTTAATCCTTGGCGGTCTCCAGTTCAATGTGGATAGGAGCAAAAGTGCTTTTGTGAAAATTACTAAGCAGACCTGTTGCCTACGAGAATTGGAGCAGGATAGACTTGAGCGTCTGAAGCTTTTCAGAATCTGACTGAAGAATGATCAGCGTATCTTCTGCGTATTGATAGGGTGTGTTAGCAGGCCATCGGAAGAAGCTAGAAGAAGCAATCGTTGCAACGCAAGACGCCAGCAACAATTATAAATAGATAGGGGGGGCAGCGAATCTTCATGGCGCAGACCTGTTTTGCAGTTAATCCATGAACCTGGTTTCCCATTTAGAATAACCGCAAGCTTGAAAGGTTCATGTTTTGGATTCAGTCATAGTAGACCACGGGAAAACCTTTAGCATGCATGATGGCTGGCAGAGCCAACCAGGACACCGAGTCAAAAACCTTTTGGAAATCAAGTCTGAGAACTATAGCGGATTTTTTTGTGCTTCAAGCACGTTTGAACTATAGCGGACATAATTTAGGAATACAAACATTTTTGTACGCATATGGCCTACATTTGAATTATGCAAAATTAGGAAAAATGATTCATCGCTTTAAAAAAGTTCAAAAATTCGGGAAAAGGTTCATCGATTTTGAAAAAAGCATTCATCGATTTGAAAAAAGTTCATGATTTTCAAAAAAAGTTCATCATTTTGAAAAAGTTCATTGATTTTGAAAAAAGTTCACCGAATTGAAAAAGATATTGAATTTATGTTGAAAAATAGTTCATCAGAAAAGTTCATGAAAATTGGAAACAGTTCATTGATTTTGAAAGAAAATCACGAATTTGGAGAACATTCTCCGACTTTCGAAAAAATAAGTTCACGCATTTTTTGAGAAAAGGTACAGAGAAAAAAGAAAGAAAAGAAAAGACGAAAGAAAAACGTACAGATGAAAAGAAGTAAGAAGATAGAAGATTATAGAAAGAAACGATGGAACCAGGCACATTAGATGAGAGTGGCTGGTTGGTCGCTGCATTCACGCTGAACAAAGGAAGTCCCGTGTTCGAATCCCACCTCTCTAGCGAATGTTTTGCTGACAGAAAAAAGTAAAGGAAATGGGCTCTAGCGAATGTTTTGCTGACAGAAAAAAGTAAAGGAAATGGGCTCTAGCGAATGTTTTGCTGACAGAAAAAAGTAAAGGAAATGGGCCGGCCCAGCGGGGAGAGGGGGGCCAGCGCCGGTGAGGAGGGAGGGGTAGCCGCGAGAGAGCTGTCGAGGAAGGAGAGAGATGAAAAAAAAGAAAGCAAAAAGAGCTCACTGGCATGCGGATTCCGTGAGAAGGGAAATATTTATAAAACCCGGATACGCCGAATCTGAGTTTGCACATTTGCTCAAGTACCTTAAAATATTGAATCTGAGTTTGCACATTTGCTCAGGTACCTCAAAATATTTTGGAATGCACACTCTAATAATCTAGTACATGACTTTCTTACTCTTTTTTGAACATCTCGTAGTCGACAGGAATGTCACCTTCCACTGAAAACGTATCACTGGAAATACTAAAATTAATTCAGGATAAATGCAAGTATCGGGACTTAAACCCTAGCGGGCTAGGATCCACTATTCACCTAACCATATCAACCATAGGCTGGTTTGCATGTCACCTTCTTGTAATCTTGTAAGTACCATCTCAACAACTAAAGTTGCATTTCCTCGCCAAAAGAAGAAGAAGAAGAAGAAGAAGAAGAAGAAGAAGAAGAAAAAGTTGCATTCTTTGGGGAATCTGGAGTTGCTCACATCCAGAGTTTTTCTAACGGAAGATGCTACTACTTACCAGAGTTATCTCCCGTTGGCACCCCTCTCTAACCTTGCTGGCAGCTGCTCCGTGGCACGGGTCATACGCATATGCAAGTATCCAACGTGCGTGCGACCCATGCGTCCACACGTACCGTGCACGCATGTGCAACGTTGCAGCTCGTGGCTGCCCCACGTCGGCCAGCCACCACTGGGAAGCAAACAACGACGTACGGCGTCGCCATCCGGGCACGGGAGATCGATCTCACATGGCTCCACGCAACTGTAGTCATCCTTGCTTGTTTGACGTGTTCGCCTGCTACTTCCATGTAGAAATGCTGAACCCTTGAGCGCCAAACATTTTGACAATTTTGCGCCAATCAGTTGCAATTTTGCAACGTCTCACCAACCAATTGCACCCTTCACCGTTTCGTTTGAACAAATGCCCATTGGGTGGATACAACTCTGGATTTGCTAGTTCTCAAGCAACTGAAAATTGAATTTGTGTATGTCGATTTCCATAGAGATGAGTGCAGTCCTAGGCTCGAGACGCGACAGGGCGCGGCGGCGTCCCCAGCTATGGCTCGCCCGAGCCGGAGCCTTGACGGGTTCGGGTGCGAGAGGGGGGTGGTGAGATTTGTTGTGGAATTTGTCAATTGAGTAAAGTAATAATATTAAGAACTAGATCATCTAACCAGTGAATGAAAAAATGAAATTCGATTTTCAGGATTTTTTTTGAATAAGAGATAAATAAACAATTGAATTTGAAAAAAAAAACTTCTTTCTATTTTGGATAATTTCTTTTTCAATAGGACCCTTTTTTTGGAGTTGCGGGAAGGTTGTCAGCGACGGAGATCATGCCATGATATAGAGGGACGGAGTGGTTAGGCCTATGGAGGTGGGTGGGTCAGGGAAGAATAATCACAAATATAATAAGTTGTTGGTGGTGTTGCTTGCTAGCAAGGCGCATCAAACTGTTCTAGTGATTGTGGTGTTGTTGCTCCGAGCAAACGAATTTACCGGTTTATGTTAGTGTCGTCGATGTGATCTTCTCGGGCGTCATTCCCTCATCGACCACGTCGTTGTGGAGACTCCACCCCCAATTGTTGGGGGTCCCCTTCTACGGGGGTGAAAATCCATGCCTGTCTTTCTGGATCGAACGATGTTGGTGTTTTTGAAGCCACATCCGGTTACCACACTTAGCAGAAGAGTTAGCCGCCGATGGTTTTGGGTGCATCTCGTAAGGCGAGCAACACTAACTTGGGTTGCAGTGGCTTGCTATGTTTTTCAGAGTTGGAGCGCCTCCTCCCCCATTGATTATGGCTTCTCTTCGACATCGAGTAGATGGTAGTTTATTGTGCTTTTTGTGGCAGTTGTGTCCACCCGGCGACACTTTATTAGCTAGGTAGTGTGGCCGTAGGGTAGTGGATTTTCCTCGGGTTTTACTCAACTAATCGAGTTTTGTGAGGTTTTTGGTTTGATTTTTCTCATAAATTAGACCAGTTTTCTCCTTCGAGTGAAAATAGTAGAAACCCCATGTCATCTGACAAGGTTCGTCAAAAGCAATTTCACATTGGGCACAGATGGTCATATCATGTTACGAAAATTGCAACCAGTCTCCCCGTGTCAAATTGGGACACCGTCATGTCACCCTTCCCTTTTCCTCCTTATTTAGAGCACAAAGTTTCACCCCAAAATATGGTTGTTCCAAAGCTTTAGAATTTTTGCAGAAATTCAAAGAAAGAACAAGCTCATGTAACACCCAATAAGATCTAGGCCTTGTTTGTTACAGCTTTGGTTGGATTTTAATCATCTGTGGATTCGCTTCAGTGCCGAAGCTGATTGAATCAGCTTCACCACCGAAGTACATTTCAAGGTGCTTTAGAAAATTGCACTAAAATGACCCAAATCTAGATTCAGCTTCACTGACAAAGCTAATTTCAAATAACTGTTTGTTTCAGATTTCAGATTCGGCTTCACCGGCAAAGCTAATTTGGTCCCAGAATCCGGAACAAACAGGGCCCTACTAACATCTAGATAGAGACCTATGGAATTGGGACGTGGAAAATCAGACACCATTTTTTTTCTAACCACGTCTCTTTGCTCTGAAAGGTCTTGATAGAAATATATCCTATGAATGAATTTAAAGTCTACAAAATATATCCTATGAATAGAAATATATCCTATATATACTACGACAATACGAGTTTCTGCAAGGACCCTCGTGTAAAAGAGCCTCTGTTAATTAAGCACTTAAGTCTGAACTCTGACTGAAGCAGAGCTACACGGAAGAAGAGATCGGCAAGAAAACCCAACTCTGTTGCCGCCTTCTCCGCTTCTCCTCCGTCCGTCGTCTCCGGCCGGCATTCTCCCCTCGCACTGCCCAATGGCTCCTCCTCTCCCCTCGCCGTCGCTGATCTCCACCACCTCGGTCCCGACGCTCCGCATCGTCTCGCCGGTGCCGTCTTCCCGCTGGTGCCGCCGCGCCCGGCCGTTGGCCTCCGCTGGGCTGGGGGGAGCCGCGCGCAGAGACCGGCGCCGGAGCCGGAGCACGCGGGGACGGAGGGGCATGAGGATCCGTGCCTACACGGCGGAAGCTGAACACGGGAGGTGGGAGGAGGATGTGGCCGACGATTTCTACTCTGTTCTTGGCGTCGTAAGTGTTCTGAAACAATCCTTACTAATTCTGCAAGTATGTCAATTAGTGCTTAGAATGAAAAATCGAGTGCCTAATCTAAGAGTAAAGAAATGTCCATTGGAACGCATATTACCTAGAAATCCCCAGATCAGGGGGAAATTATGCTTGCTATTTCTGAATAAGTCCCTGATATGTGACACCTGATTCTGATTGTTGCACCACCAGATGCCAGATGCAACCTCCGAGGAAATCAAGAAGGCGTACTACAGCTGCATGAAAACGTGCCACCCGGACCTCAGTGGAGGTGACCCTGATGTGACCAACTTCTCCATGTTCATCAACGAGGTTTACACGGTAGGAGCCTTCAGTACAAGTTTTCGGTTGCTTATGGATGCAAATACGCAACTGTTCTGGAAGATGCTTGATTTTCCACTGAAATTGTCTTTGCTCACAAAGCTAACAAGAGTTGTGGGATTCGAAGAGCAGGTGCTGAGCGATCCGGTGCAGCGTGCGGTGTATGATGAGATCCATGGGTACACGGCAACGGCGACCAACCCTTTCTTTGATGACAGTGCAGTCAAGGATCGCGTGTTCGTCGATGAGTTTACCTGTATAGGTATTGATAAATTTTATTTGAGGAATTATTGATAATTTTTTCATAACAAATTTGGTTCTTCGTAAGGGAGTCAGTGTATTTTATCTTGTGCACGTCGTTTCAGGATGCAGAATTTGCGCCAACGTGTGCCCCAGTGTCTTTGAAATTGAGGACGAATTTGGGAGGGCAAGAGTCTGCTCCCAGAGGGGTAACCCGGAGCTCATTCAGGATGCCATTGATAGTTGGTGAGTATACAAAGGCCACCATAATATTTATTTGGAGTTTATGTCCTGCCAATTATCCCCATCATTATATCCAAGTCCTTGCAAGAGTTTCAGATTTCAGATTTTATTTTACACTTTCATTATATTATATAGTGCACATGTTAAAGTTGTTGCACTGAACTTTCTCGTATTTCCGTTTCCAGCCCAGTTGACTGTATTCACTGGACTTCTGCTGCACAACTTTCACTCCTTGAGAGTGAAACACGAAGAATAGAAAGGGTCAATGTAAGACGACTTTCTTTCAGACATACAGTTCTACTTCTCTATATGATCATATAAGCTATTGGTTACGTATGAGGACCTTGTAGTTCACTTTGGTAGAAAAATGTGTATTATTCTGAAAACTCCAAATAAAAGTATACACAAGAAAATTCCTGTGTTTACTCTGCTTTATTATTTCAGATAATTTGTAGTTTCAGTATAGTAATTCTGGTTTCCAATTTTGGGCAGGTTGGGCTGATGAATGCTGGGATGGGAGTTTCAGTCAACGTCTTTCGAATGGTAATAGTCGCTTCATTCATGTGATTTTATTTGCTTATCTAATTTACTCCCTAAGCATGCTCCCAAAATTATGTATTTCTTCTCAATGTTGATAGGCTTTTGGCTACCATAGTACAAAGTGCAGTTCAGTTCTGTTCAAATTCACGGGTCTGTAGATATTGCCTGCTGCAATATGCTATTATTTACTTGTTATTAAGATACTTCTTATTTGGCAGGCAAGTGCGAGTTGGGAAAAGCGACAAGCAAAAGTCTTGGTATAATCCTTCCCATTTTGTTCATTTGTATAATGCCATATTCCCTCGAGAATTTCATGATTGTTTCCCAATGTCATATATTCGACTGGAACTGAAGATATATCATTGGTTAGCAAAGGAACTAAAACAAGTATGTAAACCTATCGCCTTTTACAGGAAAAAATCAGAACACGGATGATGAACCAAAATAATTCAGACACGACTAGCCCTTGGAGTGATATCTGGGGTTCTCCAACGCGATACCAAAACACTGGTAATGTTTCTGCAAATAACATACCCTCAATAAAATCCTTCCATTTAAAAAAGCATATCTTATAGCAATACCTCTTTAGTTGGTACCATTATGAATTTGTATCACTTTCCTACGGAGCCGATAGAACAATATTGACTCAAAACAAATGTGTTCTCTTACTGTCTGTTCATTCCGGTATGGCTGTATTACGGAATCTGATTAATTAAAATCAAACAGAAGATGAAGAAGCATCAGAGAGAGCGAACAGAGCGGCAGCAGCTGCTAGGCGATGGAGAGAATACTCAAGGAAAGGTGCCGACAGGCCTCCAAGATACAAACTTCCAGATGCAGTAGGCAAGAAAGAGTAGCAACAGAACAGAGGAGTTTACATATTGATTCCTGCTGATACCATTTGATCAGATTTAGCTACATGTATAGTCTAATGGTATGTAGAGATAGATAACCAAGAAGATATAGCATCCTGTTTCTTCTGCCAAGATTCCCATTTTTCATCTAAAAATGGTGATGTAGCTGATGTTGACGAACTGTAGAGTACACAGACCCAACTGTAAAACATTCAGAGTGTAACATCAAGTGTATAATGTACATTAGCGCCTTGGCAACCTGAGACCCATGCATCTTCGCTTACCCGTGCTTGTGCAGATGAATTCCGGGGCAAATTTCCTTTGGCAGCAGCCCGGCCGGCAACCACCGACACACCCTGGTGTCTGACGGCGCCACCATCTGCCAAAGGAGACCCTGCCCAGCAATTCAGCTGCACATCTTCTACACAATAATGACCACAGGTTCACAGGAAACTCTCACTGCTCCCCCTCGTGTGGAACTCTGTTTCATCCGGGGAGCACACATGGTTAGTGATCACCCTGCAGCAGGGGCATTTATACCCGTTCTGGTCCTGCATGGTGCACCTTTCTGAGCTCTGGCTGCAAAGGCACAATGAGGATCGAACTGAGGATATACCATAGGACAATGCCAGGCCTAGACTGGATGATGCTTCATACAAGGCTGAATAGGAGAGGCCATTGCAATGTATGAGTCGTCGTCAAGCACATTTTACCAGTTACACGTGCTAAGAAATCATGTGACAGCATCTAAGCAATCAGTCTTCTTCGTTTAGTACAACCATGCTAGCCTCTAATTCAGTGCAGACAGAGAGGAAACGATGGGACAGTACAACTCAGGGTAGACAGAATTGCGATTTTACTGTATGATTCTAGAACCACTTTAAGATCCAAATTAACTCCTATGATTCTACGATTTTGGTTAGTAGAATCTACATTTCCATGATTCTAGTAGTGAAGATTCTACGATTTAAGATCCTGGCAGGGGTGCTCCGATCCGATTCAGAATCATGATTCTGATTACCTTGTACAACTCTATTAGCTAGCCTCTAATTCAACGTCCTAATCTAACATCATGTACAAAAAGCCTGACTGCCTAATGTAAAGAACACAATCAGCCAGAGCTTTGTGACCCTTGCTCTATTTCTTTTTGCGGGATGTGTGAGCTTTAATTCTGTGTATTATCTAATGATGTGTAGTGTCCTGTAAATTCCATCGGCTAAATCTAATGATTGTGACTACTAGTTCATATTAGAGGGTCATGACTACTAGTGCAGTAATAGCAAGTTCAAGCAATATAGCAGGATTGTACATGTATAATTTAAGGGTCGATATTTGATTTTAGGTAGCCTGTGAATATGCAAATCTTGTTGAGTCTGTTGGTTTCAACAGATGGTTTTCACTTCTAGTGAGATGAGATGTCGATGACATTCACCGAATTTCTGTAGACACTAAAATCTATACCTTTCAGTTAAAATATTTCAATAGTACATATGAATTTAGGTATCTTTAAGAAATTCCAAATACTTGGTTGAATTCAAGTGAATGTTTCGGCCCTTTGGCCAGAATGCAAACCGAAATCACTAGTCATTGTGATAATTTCGGTTGTTGCTGAAATATTTCTGAAATTGTAAGTGAAAATCACATGGACCCATATTGTTTAAGGAGAAAACTACTTCTACAAATCTCCCCACAAAAAAGAATAAATCTAAAGATATTAAGTACCCGAAACATTTCAGCCACTCATAGCATCTCCAATAGCTTGTCTATATGGATGTTTATACTCGTTTTCCACGACGTGAGCCCAAAACAGGCGTCCAACAGCTTGTCTATATGGTCGTCCAAATATACACATCCTCTAAATCGACCTCGACAATGTCCACGCCTGGACAATGTGAAGGCGTCGTCCAAACTCAGCTGAAGTCATGATTTCTTCCTTTCCCCAGCGACGGCCCACCTGTCATGGTCCTTGTATATAGACGTTCTGATGCAAAACTGGACGTGTATATGAGGGAATCTTTTTAGACCATTGTCTATATGAATATATAGACATCCAAATATACACATGCTATTGGAGATGCTCTATATGGGTGGGTTTCAAGTGGGTGTTGCCAAAATTGCTGGTATCTCTAGGCTGAGTACACATTGTGGCTAGCTTACAATAATTTATTGTTTCAATTCTACATATTCAGGCCTATTACAAAAAAATGATTTTCATAGACAATAGGCATGTGACCATGACTAAGTGTCGACCGCTAATTAAGCAATTGTATGTACAAAGGAGTACCGCCAATGAGCGAGACCGTAGAAAGGGCTTGAGGGGAAACCTAATGTTGGCAACTCATACACACTCTAGAGTTCATTAATTTTTGTTGCAGTGAACTGGAATTCATTATTTATTTACTCCTAAATTTGATACTCTTGCACTAGAAACTTGTATCAAACAATGTATTTGATTTGTGCAATCTAGTATGCTCTACCAAATACTATGGACAAGGCCACATAAGTAAATCCAGATGTATACATAATTTATGAACTAATGCTATAAATATATTGTAAACATTTTCTTAAACTAATCTAATAAAATAAAAGACAAAATTCAACTATGATTTAGCACAACAACAACAAAACATTTGTGATGACAAAATCAACTATTATTTGGCACAACTCCAAAGTGATTAGGATAATTTTCATTCAAAAATGTTCCTGAATCTGTTTTTATAGGATACGGTAAGAGATTTTGACATCCGACAACAATCTGATCTGAATACGAGACCGATTGATAGGATACGGTATAGGATATGGTATTACTAATGGGTATGATGCAGTAGGATAATCCATTTTTAGACGGGTAATCAACCTTTTAAATTCCTAAACCGATTTATGGGTGAAGTTTTTAGTATTAGCTAGCAATACATGAATGCTATCTTTACTTATGATACAAACATATGATTGTTAGTGATTTATTTGGCTTATTTTAATATCATCTAGTGTTTATGTATAATTTTATTTAAAGCATTTATATATTCCATGTATATGAATATGGTAAATGATCATTTCCGATCTGACGCTGTTCCATTACACCATGCCTGAATCAACATAATCCAGTACTGGAATCCGCATTCATTTAGCTTCCAAATTCAAAACTAAATATGGAATATGATACAGTAAAATGATTACCTGTCCGAATCCAATCCAGTCTCATCGCTAAAAATAAGTAATACACATATTGGACAATTTCAATGGAACCCTGTCTCTGCGAATCAACCTGTGGTTGAGATGGTTAGGTGGACAGTGGTATCACCAACCCACCAGGGTTCAAATCCTGGTGCTCGCATTATTCCTGGATTTATTTCAGGATTTCCGACGATGCGCTTTCAGTGGGAGGAGACGTTTCCGTCGACGACAAGGTGCCTACGGTGACTTCGTAAATCTCAAGATGATATGCCGGCTCAGTCTCTCGAAGGTGCTCATAGGGATAGAGTGTGCGTGTATGCATTCATAGTGGTGAGTGTATGCGCGTGTATATGAGCGCTTGTGTCTGTACTGATGCTAAAAAAATGGAACCCTGTCTCTTTCTCTCACCATCTCTATAAAATACGAAGTAAACAAAAACAGTTATGAGAAAAGAGCAGGTGACCCAAAGTTGGACATGCCTTTTTTTAGTGGGATCTTGATGTGTCACTGTTTTGTCGCAAACGCCTCTCTGGACTAGCGAGTTCAGAGAGAAATTTGATAGGGAATATAATGATATTATCTTATGAGTGTCATGTAGGATAAATATTGAGGTGAAGGAGAGAGAAATCATAAGAAAAGCCTTGTCTTCTCCTATTTAAAAAATGATCTCTTAGCGTAATATGTTTCACCATGTTTTTAAAAATAATTAGTTATTTAAGATAAAGCTAAAAAATAACTATTGTAGACATGCTTTTGTTGTCATCTTTAAATTACATGCAAGACTTAAGATAAGAATGTCTTATCAACCACTGTACATATCTTTAATGGCATAAAGTTGAAACCGAATCGCGGAAAGGCGGAAGACGATGCAATCTGCGAGCAAGAAAGAAAATTATTGTTCCATTGGATATCTGAGAGCATGTTCCGCGGGCTAGCTTTTGGTTCCCTGCACGGATGGACCCTCCTCTGTCACGCACGGGGACTTGTCCGTGTTCTTTGATTCAGACACACCATTTTTTTCTTCTCCGACATTTATACGTGTTAGTCCGCCAGCGTCATGCATGGAGTCACAGTCGATGAATTTATTTTTTAACATAGTACGAACGCAGTGTCACAACCCTGGTTACACCAAAATGGAAAATTGAGCGGTTCCGACATGTGCCGATAGATCTGAAGCCAGTCATTGCAATCTGAAGATTAGTGCAGTATAAAAAGCAAAGTATTCTGTTTCAGCAATACATAGATACAACCTGCAAATAGTGTACATGGGGTTCCACCAATGTCAGCTTTTGGTCAGATAACACATGGTATTGCATGCATGAGCTTCCCATTCTCTCTCTTCTCTCCCCCAAAATAATCCATCCATTTATTTCAGCTTTGCTAACTGAAAATCATTCATATCTCTTAAACCAAACTTCCGATTTATATATATTTGAACTCATGTCGCAAAGACCTTTAAAACAAGACCGATTTTGGATACATTTAAAATGAGTTTAAAATCCGTGAAACACATTTCACATATTTCACCCGCTTGAAATCTTATGAATAAAATGTTTTCAATCAGTTCCACAAGTTCAAATTTCAGTTTTATGTAGTTTTTCACTTTCAGAACTTAAATTTCACTTTTCACTTGCTTGTTTCAGATAAATCATATCTACTTCAATCACACATTTTTGGAAGATCATATTTAACAATTTTAAAATAAACCATCTCACATTTGCAAATGATCACTTTCAGAAGTAGACATTTCAGTTCATATTGTTTTTCACTTTCAAAAGCTATATCTTACTTTTCACTAGCTTGACAAATATCACATATATTACAATTGCACATTTTTTAAAATAACATGTTTCACACTCTTGAAATAAAATGTTACACGTTTCAAAATAATCGGTTTAACAAGTTGATTTTTCACTTCATATTGTTTTACTTTCAGAACTTACATTTCACTTTGCGCTGGCTTGTTTCACAAAAAAGCACATATACTGTAATTGCACATGTTTGAAATAACATGTTTCACTCTTGTGAAATAAACTTTTACACATTTGAAAATAATCAGTTTCACAAGTTAACATTTCAGTTCCATATTATTTTTCACTTTCAGAACCTACATTTCACTTTCCATTGACTTGTTTCATAAAAACGCATGTATTTCAATTGCACATCTTTTAAATAAGATGGTGTTTCACTTTTTTGAAATAAACTGTTACACATTTAAAAAAATTCAGTTTCACAAGTTGACATTTCAGTCCATGTTGGTTTTCACTTTCAGAACCTACATTTCACTTTGCACTAGCTTGTTTCAAAAAAATTCATCTATTTCAATTTCACATAATTGAAGAAGCATATTTTGCTCTTTTGAAGTAAACCGTTATACATTTCATAATTTTCAAATTCACAAGTTGAGATTTTAGTTTCACATTTTTTTTCACTTTCGGCAGATGCATTTTACTTTTCACTGGCTTGTTTCACATAAATCACATCTATTTCAATTGCACATTTTTGAAATCACATATTTTACTCTTTTGAAATAAAATGTTACACACTTCCAAATAATTAGTTTCACAAGTTGATATTTGAGTTAAATAGGTTTATGTGAAAAAATTTATTTTCACATATTTCTAATGAAATAGGTTTGTTTTAGATTTTTCTAGTGAAATGGGTTTATTTCACATATGAAATGTGTAACATCGAAAATTGAATGTGTTCGAAATGTATCCAAAATTGTTCTAATTTTGAAGTTCTTGACGCCACGAGTCCAAATATATAAAAAGTTTCAAAAACGAGTGCATTGTTTAAAAGATATGGTTGATTTAAATTGTTTGAGAAAATAAAGTCTATGGATTTGTTTTGTAGGTAGAGTGAGAGCAGAGACCATTATGCTGTCACTGATTTAACTAAAAAGGAAGATACAAGAAATATACTAATAATATACATCTAGGTGGGCCATACAGTCTCACAAATCTCAGAAAAAATGGATGACCTCAGATGTACCAACCGCGCAAAATGACTTTGCGCTGGCTACACATGGAGGCCCATTATTAACTACTGGCGTGGCATGTTCTAAGAGGAAGAGAAGGTCCAGCTCCAGGTTCGGCTCAGCCACCTGGGAGCTATGCTCTTGTGTGTGGGGTTACGGTAATGTAAAGACTGAGGTCTTTTTTGGTTTGGAGGAATTTCATAGAAATTATAGATGATATGATTCTCATAGGATTTTTTCCTTAAGAACCCTTTGGTTCATAGAAATGGATTCTTATTTTTATATAGGATTGGTTCATATCCTTCACATTTCATAGGAAAATAAAAATGAGTCTAGACTCAATGAAAAAATTCTTTTGGTGTGAACCAAATGACATCTCGTTTTCTATTCCTACTCATAGGATTTGAGATACATGTCATCTCATTTCCTACAAATTTCCTATTCCTACGATAATCCTATCCTATGAACCAAAAAAGGCTTGAAAGGCTCTTTTCCCTTCCCACTCTTCCTTCCTCCTGGCCTTCCGCTCTATTCTTCCCGTCCTCGTCCCAAACTTCTCTAGATTTGTATCGTGAGAGAGATAATTGAATCAACTTACATAAGGTACATAACATGTAGATGCTCACAACATGACATACACTCAACCCTATGAACGCACATACGCACATCCTACTCCTTTGAGAACCTCTAAAATACTGAGACGGAATAATATCTTGAGATTAATGAAGTCGCCAAAGATGCCTTCATAGTCGACGGGAACTTCTGCCCCCACTGAACTCACATTGTCGAAAGATTTAAAATAAATCCAGAATAGTGCGACCACGAGTGTCAAGTCTAAGACTTGTACCCTGATGGGTTGATTCGACCACAAAGAACATAACCATCCGAGTTACATTCAGTTTGCACTCTATAACACTAGTACAGAAAAGCCCAGTGGCGACGTGGCAAAAAATGCCTTGGTGGCTTGGACACCTCACACCACGAATATGGCGCCATTGATAAAAAATGGTGGTGTTGGCGGCCCACGCCACTCGTAATGCAAATACTGCAATACAAATACTGATGGCGTACCATGTGTCCGACGCCAACAGTAATATTTCATCATCAATGACATGTCATGTTGGCGCCATGCCGGCCTCCATGGTGATGACTTGTTCCACCCTTGGTGGGCCAGCAACTACCTGCCATTGCACCTGAGAATGTCCACCTCGTGGTTGCATTTGCCGCCAACATGAATAGAGTGAAGCGAGAGGAAGCCTAGTGTGGGTGGCGCCTGGCCTGCGGCATAAACCAGCGAACTTACAAAACAACACAACCGTCTTAAGGAAAAGACCGTGGCCTCCCCCCTGCATGTGCGGGGCAACACATGAGGGTGGCGCGGTGCACGTCCCACTTGTCGCAGCTGAACTAGCCCAGTGTTGCCGAAGACACCAATAGGCGGGTCCGACTGGCCCATCATGCACGGGACCTCACACGCGAGTGAGTTGAAAAACCCATAGGATGGTCGACCCGCGTGTGCTCGCGATACATTTGTCATGGACCTTCGAGGCGGGTCGCCCGGGTGTGCCCTGTCCAGGCAAATTGAATGCCGCAGAGAAATCCTGAGAGGCCCCATGGCATGCCACCTGGGAATTGACGGTACCGAGGGCACTCTCGCCCATGAAGTCCCGGATACTCCAACATTCTTTATTGGAGTAATAATTTAGTCTATAGGTGTAGCATAACTATTTCGTAGATAACGGCGGGACTCGTTGGTGGGTGTGTTTTATCCTTGTGGGTATGAGCATGGTACATGTGCCAATCGGTGGGAGTACTTGAAAAAGTAAATACAATGGCTTTTTTGCCCTCAATTTTTTTGATAGAGCAAAGCTGCAACTACTACTAGTCCTAGCATCATATATACCTCCTGTTTATATACTAGAGCCGTGAGTGGTGACATGACCCACATAAACAAATATGCAGACCGTCTCTCCATCTGTTTGCCCGAGCTTCATGTCTTGAAGTGAAAAAAAACTCTGTCGCAATTGCTATATTGACACAACCATGCTTATGTATGAGCGGCATTGGGAAAAAAGACTCCACGTCCATGAGATCTTTAGGCTGTGTTCGGTTGGCATGGTTTTGAAGGGGTTTGGCAGGGATTAAATCCCATACAAGTCAAATCCCTGCCAAAACCACTCCAATCCCTTTGAGACAGGGTGTAACCGAACAAAGCCTTAGGGATATCCCATCTTTAGCCTCAAGTCTGTCCCATGTTACCAGGATGTGCTTCACTCCTTGACGCATGCTTGCACCGATCACTTTGACTTGTGATGGAACATGATTCCAATGCTTCTCGTTGCATCCTGGTCGCTCGCCGGTGTCGGATTGCTTGGGTCACAGACGTGGCGATGCAGTTGGGTCCGTAGCGGATGACCAAGCCATGCACGTATGCATACGTGCCTGGAGCCCAAGCCATGGACGTAAGGATGTGCACAGCCTCACAGTATCTGGCCTTAGTTCTTGCTGCTCAGGTGGGTGCATGGAGTTTATGACGCAGAGGGACGGAGGCAACGTCCTGGACTTGCCGGAGCAGTCGGGTCGGGCACGGGAGCGAGGCTGGTGCTGCCATCTCTGATGCACGTGAGGTGCTTGATGTAATGCCCAACCAGAGAAGAGTAGGAATAAGAAGACTAAGTCAACATGCCCACATGGCAGTTTTCTTTGGCCTGATGGGTGGGTCCCACCAGTCAGAATCGCCACCAAAGAAATTATGAGGATAATTTGTTTGATGCCAACATTTGGCACTGTCAATACTTGGCAAGCCAACAATTGACAATATCAAAAGAGTGAAATGCGCCACTAGTCCACGAACTCAAACTGATTGCACACTTTAGGCCATCAACTCAAAAAGTGATCAGATTTAGTCCACAAACTCATTTATTTGATCAAATAAGGCCAAAACCGATTAGACAGGAGAAAAACCGACCACATGGATGCCATGTCAGCGTTCCTTAGACCGTTGTGTAACTAACTATTTTTTACAGGGCCCTTTTTGCAAACTGATCGGTTTTTCTAGCAACCTATCTTAACCAATGTCGTATAATGAAAATATAATAAATAAAAACCACCGAGCATATGATATGAACCTACAACCTGTAGGCGTTGGTAACTAGTTGCTGACCATTACAACCTGACTTCTGTAATATTTTGCATCCGACTATATATATTCCTAGATGGGTTAGCATGAAGTTGATTCAGGATGCCAACCATGTCTATCCATTCCTATATGGTTGTATTACTGGGTCTGATTAATCAAAACCAAACAGAAGATGAAGAAGCGTCAGAGAGAGCGAACAGAGCGATGGCAGCTGCGAGGTGATGGAGAGAATACTCAAGGAAAGGTGCCGATAGGCCTCTGAGTACAAACTTCCAGATGCAGTAGGCAACAAAGAGTAGTAGCAGAACAGAGGAATATTTATCCTGATTCCTACTTATATCATTTTAGCTACCTGCATAGTATAGTCTAATGGTGTGTAGAGATAGATAATCAAGATATAGCTCCCTTTTTCATCTGTAAATGGTGATGTAGCTGATGTTGACGAACTGCAGAGTACACAGACCCAACTGTAGAACATTCAGAGTGTAACATCAAGTGTATAATGTACATTAGCGCCTTGGCAACCTGAGACCCATGCATCTTCGCTTACCCGTGCTTGTGCAGATGAATTCCGGGGCAAATTTCCTTTGGCAGCAGCCCGGCCGGCAACCACCGACACACCCTGGTGTCTGACGGCGCCACATCTGCCAAAGGAGACCCTGCCCAGCAATTCAGCTGCACATCTTCTACACAATAATGACCACAGGTTCACAGGAAACTCTCACTGCTCCCCCTCGTGTGGAACTCTGTTTCATCCGGGGAGCACACATGGTTAGTGATCACCCTGCAGCAGGGGCATTTATACCCGTTCTGGTCCTGCATGGTGCACCTTTCTGAGCTCTGGCTGCAAAGGCACAATGAGGATCGAACTGAGGATATACTCTAGGACAATGCCAGGCCAAGACTGAATGATGCTTCATACAAGGCTAAATAGGAGAGGCCATTGGAATGCATGGGTGGTCAAGCTCATTTCCTGTAAAGAAGAATCAGATACCTGCTAAGAAATCAGGTTACGGGCATCTCCACGATCGATCTGCTTCGCTAGGTACAATCGTAAAAGCTAGTCTCTAATTCAGCGTCCTAATCTAAAATCATATACAAAAAAGTCTGATGACCTAATGTACAAAAACACAACCAGCCAGAGCTTTGCGACCCTTGCTCTATTTCTTTTTGCGGGATATGCGAACTGTAATTCTGTGTATCGATCTAATGATGGGTAGTGTCCTGTAAATTCCATCGGCTAACTTTAATGATGTGTAGTCTCCCATAAATTATAATTGCGCATGATTATCAAAAAAATCACAAATAAGTAAATGCGCAGACCTTTGTTCAAAGATAATTAGAACCGTTTTCCTCACAATTGTGCGGACACCATGCTAGTTATCATTAAAGGGCCGGCCATGACTATTAGCACAGTAATAGCAAGTCCAAGCAATATAGCAGGATTTTACATCTACAGTATAATGTAAGGGGTGATGTTTGATTTTTGGTAGCCTTTCACTTCCAGTGAGATGTCAATGAAGTCCACTGAATTTCAGTAGACACTAAAATATTTACCTTTCGGTTAAAGTATTTCAACAATGTCAGTAGTGCACATGAATTTCAAGTGAATGTTTTGGCCCTTTGGACAGAATGCAAACGGAAATCACTAAATTCACCACAGGGATTTCGGTTGTCGCTGAAATATCTCTGAAATTGAATGTGAAAACTATATAGACCGATATGGTTTTAGTGGAGACAACTACTTGTACAAATCTCCTTGCAAAAAACAAGTATAAATCTAAAGATATTAAGTACCCGAGACAAGTCAACAGCTGAAGCTCAGGTAATGGGAGAATGTGGACCTAAGACCCATATTGAGTTCCGATTTTCTTTCAAATACAAGCTTACTCTAGTGAAATCTGAGCGGGTCCCACTGGGCTATCTGTAGACACCCCCCCCTCCCCCCTCGGTTGTGTTTCGGTAGGATTGGGTTGGTTTCAAGTGGGTAATCGGCAGTGCATAATAAATAGCAACTTGATTAAAGTACAGAAACTAGAGTAAATGTCAAATTTACAATTGCTTTATAAACCGTCAAGGGCCAAATCGCAGTGGTTGTGCGATTTGGTTGAAACTTTTGTGTAGTGCATCTCAAATAGAGAAACGCCCCCTATGTGAAATTTTGGTTGCACTACACAAAACACTCTTAAGAAAAAAAAGTGTTTTACACAGTACACTAAAAAGCCACAACAATAACATGTTTATTTACTATACTTGATAGTCAAACACTGAGTAATGAAAGTGATAGTACAAAGTGTAGTATTACAGTGATAATATCTCAAGAAATATCATAAGGTAGTCTGTTTTAAGCTATGTACGAAGGTTTTATTTATTTTGGTCTGCTGGTGCTCCAACGATGATGGTGTGGTGCCATGACCGTCACAACCTATGAAGACAAGGGGTGGAGTTCCGCGGTGGTCTGACGAGTGGTGAGGGGAGCGTGTGGAGGAGCGGCGCGCCACATTGAGTTTGCTGCGCGACGCGAGGTATACAGAAGGCGCGAGGAGGAAAACAGGGTGCGAGGGGTAAGGATGTGCTAATCGCACAGTTGAGGGGCGACCGACGACTAGCGCGCCTCTTTATTATTCCCCTAAGATCACATCACCGGCATAAAGTTGGAACGGAATCATGGAAAAGCGAAAGGCCACCCGATTTGCTAGCAAGAAATGAAATTGGATCTCTGAGAGCATGTTCTTTGGATGGACCCTGCTCGATCTCGCGCGCGGAGACTCGTGCGCGCTCTTCCGTTCGGTCGCTGCAACTTTGGTCTGACGTTCAGACGTGGCCGCACGACAGGTTAGTGATATACTGCTAAATACTCCATAGACTTCATCAAAGTTCAACTTTCAAATTTGGACTTTAGCCTGTAATAATGCAATATGTAATCCAGATGTGGACTTAAGTAGACTGGATATAGCAGCAGACTGATCCTTGAACCACGCTAGCTAGTAGCTACTCCCTTTATCCGAAAATACTTGTCTTAGAAATGAATAAAATAAATGTATCTATAACTAAAATAAATCTAGATATAATTATTTCTACGACAAGTATTTTCAGACGAAGGGAGTACTTTCTGGGATAGATTCTGTAGATTTATTCCTCTTAACCAAGACCATTGGAATAAATAAGGACATAATATAGCACGAGCAAGAAAGGCGGGTGATACGTAGGATATCCGAGAGCATGTCCCCTGGTGGTTATTGGAATGGTTCGTCAGCTTTGCGGAGACTCGTCTGCGGTCTCTCCGATCTGACGGTCGTGATTTGCTTCCCGAGACATTCATCAAAGTTAACTTTCAGAGTGTGCAGATTTTTGAACTTTTACTTTCGTGCGAATGCAGATTTTTGAACTTGTATAGACCCGATATTAGTGGAGGCACGCCGAAGTTTTCAGAAATTATGAGTTTATGATTTTGCTTCGTAATTAACGCATGAGTTTTAAAAGTTTAAACCAAATTTAATACTCCTTTCGTCCGGAAATACTTGTTTTTAGAAATGGATAAAATAAATGTATCTACAACTAAAATAAGTCTAGATACAACTATTTCTAAGGCAAGTATTTCCGGACGGAGTGTAAGTCTTTTAAGAGATCCCACTATAGACTATATACAAAGCAAAATGAGTGAACTTAACACTGGCGGAGGTAGACAAGATACTAGGGGGGGCAAACATAAAAAATCTTCCTACTTACGGCAGCTGCAGCAGCGCACGTAGCTCCGCCGCTGCATCTGAATGTACTCTCTGTAGTGGAATCTCTAAAAGAACTTATATTTAGGAACGGAGTGAGTACTACCATCTAGCTCCCGGAACAATTTAAATGGTGTTATTTATTTAGTTAACACTTGTTTTTTCTATGTAGACTACAACTAGTCATACTTTTCAATAAAAATTTATAGGCACAAGTGCTTTTGAGCCCGAGCTCTAGAGCCCTTTTTTCTAGATTCATATTTAAAAATGCAAAAACTAAAGGAAAAAACTCCATGATCATAGTATATAGATGTGTTCAATTTTTATTAGACCGAAATTTTTGGAGTTCTATATTATCATCGTATTTTTATCAGATCTGGGTATCGGGCAGCGGATCAGCTTCTGGAAAGAACTTTCACTTCTTCATGCCAGCTTGGACGTGCTCTTCCCTGAGCTGTTCAGATTGTGCACAAGAAAGAACCTCACAGTGGCCTAGGGCTCTCAGCGAGGCGCGATGGACGCGCCACCTGAAACAACAATTCCTAAGCAAGCAGTATTTCCTCTTTTCATCTATATAGGGCCTAATATATTTTTCAAGACTAACTTTAATCAAATTTTAGAGCAATAATATATGACATAGAAGTTACACAAAGCATATCGTCAAATTCATATGTGAAAGAGGCTTTCAATAATATAATTTTTACATTATACATCTCATATACTATTAATCTTATCGATAATCAAAGACGGTTTTGAAAAACGCATTAGACCCTATCTCTACTCGTAATGGAGCAGTTGGTGAATAATCTTCACGGTTTATTTTCGCTGTTTTTTTTTCGTCTCTCCTCCCACCACCCCCTCCCACCCTGGTCCATCGGTTTATTTTTCTCTCCACTCTTTATTACAACCAGAACTTTCCTAACGTATAACAAATCACGGATTTAACTTCCTTAAATTATGCAAATCAATCGATTCCTTTTATTGGTTCAATTTGTCTTATGAAACAAACAACAGATTCTCAGGAAACAAATAATATATTTTAATCTAACTTTTCTAACTTATTTAAATCAATCGATTTCTCTCATTAGTGAAATTTGTTTTAGGAAACAAATAACAGACACGTCACAAACTTTCCTCCCAATAAATCTTCCTACTTACGGCAGCTGCAGCAGTGCACGTAGCTCCGCCGCTGCATCTGAATGTACTCTCTGTAGTGGAATCTCTAAAAGGACTTATATTTAGGAATGGAGTGAGTACTACCATCTAGCTCCCGGAACAATTTAAATGGTGTTATTTATTTAGTTAACACTTGTTTTTTCTATGTAGACTACAACTAGTCATACTTTTCAATAAAAATTTATAGGCACAAGTGCTTTTGAGCCCGAGCTCTAGAGCCCTTTTTTCTAGATTCATATTTAAAAATGCAAAAACCAAAGGAAAAAACTCCATGATCATAGTATCTAAATCAATCGATTTCTCTCATTAGTGAAATTTGTTTTAGAAAACAAATAACAGACACGTCACAAACTTTCCTCCCAATAAATAGTTTCTTAACATTTGCAAACTTTCCTAATCAGACACGTCACAAACGGGCAGATACTAATATCATGTTACCAAACAATAAAACCTCATTTGCATAAAAATCAGTTCAAAATCCTAACTTTTCTAAATTTTTACCTTTCCATGATAACAACCAACATTTCCTATGTTTTCCACCTATAGAAGGAAATCACCCCTCCATCATATTAGCATTTTTTTGGAATGAGATCTTCAGGTTATGATTTTTTTTGTGATTCTTTCCAATTGTGACCTCTCCTTCCGCTCCGGCTCCTTCTCGCATAAACACCTCCACCACAGCCAGCTGACGCCACCCCAGACCTCCTGCCTCTCCACACCTTCTCCTCCACCTCCTCCTTGTACTCCATTGACAATCCCTCCGCCATGTTTGTCCACGGCGATGTCGAGGACATGGCGCAGCAGCGTACCAGCGGGAGAGCAGTGCATAGCAGCAGGAAGCAGCACGTAGCAGGCGAGGCAAGCGGCCGGCGTGGCTGAGGGGGCGGCTGGCAGAAGATGGTCGTGACAGGAGGGGGCGTTATCCCTACAGATGGATCGAGAAGGATGCACCATGTTATTAGCAAATTATTTTTAAAACTACAATGTGTGTTTCCAAATGCCTTTTTATATTAGATTATTCTCACCGGAATGATTCATAATAATAGTTGCACATCATGTCATCGACAACTTGAACCAGGACAAGTATTTTGGAACGGAGGAAGTAACCTTTTATCTATTCCCGCTATTTATGTGTCATTAGTGCATGATTGCTTAATACTTCCATAGCAACATTGATTATATGTTTGCATCCATATATACTTTAAGGGTGTTGAGGTCATTATAGGAGTATTTAGATTGATCAAGTTTCTATTTGCTCTTTCTTCCTGTAAGGATTTCTCAAAATTGTTTATGAGTATTTAAATGATGAAGTTTCTATTTGGTATCACTTCCCGTGAGGATATCCCAAAATTACCATATCTAATATTATTTTAGCATGGCCTTTCGTAGTTCATGTGCACGTATTTTAGTGTATGACCCAATCTCATATTTTCTTCAAATTTATAGTGAAATGATGTTTCAATCAAGGTTGTCCATATTGAGCTACCTTGCGAAAAATATGCATAATGATTGTCTGTGTTTCTGATGAGCTGGAGCAGATGCACAATTGTACATGTACCGAATAAATCATGATGCAGGACCGCTTGTGGTTGTTTTTAGGGCACATAGTGTTGGCGTGGGGACCTTTTCGTATGTTCTATACTAAGAATTTTTCATCTTATGCTTTGTACTAAGTTGGTTTTATAACTTGTGTGCTTATTTCACTAATGCATGCAGGAGTATCAAACAGTGATGGTGTGTTCTGTATACGATTTTGTTTGCTCCAATTCTATATATTCTCACGAGTAGATGAGGTGTAAGCATGTGCAATGTAGTTCCTTTTTCTACATATGGTGATTGATTTCTTCTTTGGTAACCCAACTAACGGATGGTAATCAATCTTCAAATACCAAAACCAAACGTACAAGGCAACAATCAATTCACGTATCACAATCAGATTCTTCTTTAGTACCCAGCTTAACTCACGGATGGTAATCAATCTCCAAACAAAGGAAACAATCACTGTCGTTTATCTCTCGTCAATGTTACATAAAAATAACGTTGAGAATTTAGATGTATTGTTTGTCATGGAGCTGTGGCTGGCCATTTACATGAAATTAATTCCCTCAGTTGTGGTGGCAAATATAATACACATAATCCATATTGTTATGCACTAGCGCGTGTGCGTGTGAAATAGATGGATTATGATTCCGTACCCAATAAGATGGATATGTATGTGTTAGAGAGAGAGAGAGAGGGAGGGGGAGAGAGAGTGAGGAAGAGGGAGGGAGAGTGTGTGTGTGAGAATTTGATGGTAAAAAATGTCGCCAATGTCACTTGATATGCATGAGAATATTAAATGTAATATTAACATAACTGATATTGAACTCTTAAAGTTAATGTGGCTCCGTTGCAACCCACGGGCGTTCTTAGTATAGATGAAAGAGAGAGTATGTGAGTTTGCCGCGCTCTCGGAAGCGATGCAGCCGATGCGTGGTTTCCAATGAAAAGACAATGTCGAGTGACGGCGGACGGTGGACAGGAAATTCTCCTCGGCATCGGTGCACGCCGCCCAGTTCGTGGGATCGCTGCGAACGAACTTAGGGCATCTCCAGCCGTTGCCCCCCCAGGACGCATAAAAATCGCCCCCTGGGGGCGAGCCGGCGATACAATCGGCGCTGGGGGCGGTTTTGCGCCCAGTCGTCGCCCCCAGGCGCCGAAATTGGCCCACTTTGCAGCCCAATTTCGGCGAATAAAGGGCCCATATGGGCGAGAATAGGCCCATATTCGGCGTGGTTTCGCCGTGTCTCGGCGTTCAATTATCAACACAATTATTTCTTATCACATATTTCATCACAGAAAAATCAAATACTTCAATAAAATAGTACAACAACAAATAGTTCAATACAAATTATATAGTTCAACAAATACAAACTCGTATTTCATCACACGGCGTCCCCCTTGAGCCTCCATAGGTGCTCAATCAGATCTTTCTGCAGTTGATGATGCACCTGTGGGTCTCGGATCTCCTGACGCATACTGAGATAGGCAGTCCAAGTTGCCGGTAGATGGTGATCAACTTCGGCTAGAGGACCCTGCCTGTAGTATGGTTCAGTGTCAAACACTGGGTCTTCTTGTTCGCTCTCGATGATCATGTTGTGCAAGATGACACAGCAAGTCATAATCTCCCACATTTGATCTTTGGACCAGGTCTGAGCGGGGTACTGAACAACAGCGAATCGAGATTGGAGCACACCAAATGCCCGCTCGACATCCTTCCTGCAAGCCTCCTGAACTTTCGCAAACCAGGCGTTCTTGCCTCCTGCCGCAGGGTTTGAGATCGTCTTCACAAATGTCGACCATCTCGGATAGATGCCATCTGCTAGGTAGTACCCCTTGTTGTATTGGTGCCCATTGATCTCGAAGTTCACCGAAGGAGAATGGCCCTCAACGAGCTTGGCAAAAACAGGAGAGCACTGCAGCACGTTGATGTCATTGTGAGTTTCTGGCATACCAAAGAAGGAGTGCCAAATCCAGAGGTCCTGTGTGGCTACCGCCTCAAGCACCACACTGCAACCGCCTTTGGCGCCTTTGTACATCCCCTGCCAACCAAATGGGCAATTCTTCCATTTCCAATGCATGTAGTCGATGCTTCCAAGCATCCCAGGAAATCCTCTTGCTGCATTCTGGGCTAGGATCCGAGCAGTGTCTTCCGCATTGGGTGTTCTCAAGTATTGTGGCCCAAACACTGCCACCACTGCCCGACATAACTTGTAGAAACACTCTATGCTGGTGGACTCGGCCATGCGCCCATAGTCGTCGAGTGAATCACTGGGAGCTCCATATGCAAGCATCCTCATCGCTATCGTGCACTTCTGGATGGAGGTGAATCCAAGAGCGCCAATGCAATCCATCTTGCACTTGAAGTAGTTGTCGAACTCTCGGATGGAATTCACAATCCTGAGAAAGAGCTTTCGGCTCATCCGATAACGGCGCCGAAATGTTTTCTCGCCATGAAGTGGAGCATCGGCGAAGTAGTCGGAGTAGAGCATGCAGTAGCCTTCGAGACGATGCCGGTTCTTTGCTTTCACCCGCCCCGGCGCCGAGCCACCTCGCCGCGGCTTTTCATTGCTCGCCAGCAGCTGGGCGAGGGCGGCGAGCACCATGAGATGCTCTTCTTCCTGGACGTCGACCGCGGCTTCCTCCTCCAGCAGCACGGCGAGCTCTTCCTCGTCATCCGAGTCCATCGCCGAGTCAGGCAAAACGCCGAAAACCTTGCACTCGGTGGGCGTGTACCCGCCGCTAAACCGCGCCTCCGCGGCCGGAAACGGCGGCCGGAAACGCCCAACTGCTGTGGGAGGGGCTGCCGCGGCGAAGCGCTGCTATTTTCCGGCGGGGAATGGCTATCTAGCGGAGTAGGGTGGCGGCCGTCGCCGGGATATAGCTAGTGGTGGCTGAGGGCACGGGGGGTGCGAGGCGAGTCGGGGGAAGAAAATCTTGACTTTTCCCCTGTCGGTGTGGGCAGGCATGCTTTTCCCTAGCGCCGGAGCCCCCAACTGCTCCCCAGCGCGTCGGGTTCGGCCTGTGACCGCCGGACGGAAAAAAGGTCCGAACCAACGATTTTCGGCGTCCTAGGGGCGCGACTGGGTCGTTTTTTCGTCGCCGGCGCCGAAAAAGTAGTCTGGGGGGGGCCTGTTGGGGGCGTGGCTGGAGATGCCCTTAGGACGCTCTGCGGTGCCGGATCTTCTCATGTCTAATCGTGCTCGGAGGATGCCTCATGGCAGACAACCTGGCCAAGCGTGACTGGCCCCACATCCCCACATGTCAGTTGTGCCTTTCTTCACCAGAGACCGCTTGTCACTTTTTTTGCGGCATGCCCTTACCCGTGTGAGTTGTGGAGCCACGCCCTGACCGGCTGCAAGCTTCCCAACTGACCAGCTGATTTGGTGGATGGCGTGGAAGGAGAAACGCCATGGGTAGGTCTTAATCTACTGAAATTTAACCTAGTCTCAATCAACTGATGTAACATGTAAGAAAGAAAAGAAAAAACTAATATTTTTTCCACAAATCTTAATGTAAGATCTTACGAATATAGCATCAATTGAGACATAACAAAGTTTCGATCGACTGAGATATAACAAAGTCTTAGTCGACTGAGACTTAGCAATACTAGTTTTAAGAACAAATGGTCTACCACGACGCAAACTTTCTCTAGACTAACGGAGGGCATCGCCACTTAGTCAATGGCAGGTAGAAATAAGATTAGCAGTCTAATCCAATGACCTTTAGAACCAAACCGAGTGTTTGCAACGCCTATGGGCTACAGGCGGTGAATGCCTCCTCGGCATTTCCTTGACGCCTTGCCACCTTTGTAACTTGTCTTACTAAGTTTTCCCCTAATCATACAGACGATAAGCTGCTTCACCGTTCGTGAAAACCTTGTCTGCCTCTGGCTAGACCGACGATGGTGGTGTCCTTGGGTGTCGCCCCCTTCTTGAAGGCTTCGTCGCCATTGCTTCTTTTCCTTCATGTTGCTCTAGATGAAAATCTTGACCCATTGGGTTGGGCGGTGGCGACGCTTTGGTGTCATGCCTTCATGAAGGCACCGTCTTGGAGCTCATGGGACGTCAGTGCTCAGCTTCGTCTCTTCGCGGTGCTTGTTCCGGGTTGAGACCTCCATTGTCACCATAGTCATGCTTATTATCCATATGTTGATTATCGGAGTTTTATGGGTGGTGTTGCTGAATCTCAACACCTATATATCTTGTCTTGGGTGTGTGTGGTGTCGTGTTGTTTGGGTCGTTTGTATGCTAGCGTTGCTTTATATATAAAATGAGGCAAAATCCTTTTTCGGTAAGAAGTTGCTCCACGGCATTTTTGTCAGAAAAGCACATTTTCCTACACGGTGTAACTAATACCTTGATCCGGTGTGACTTTCTCTCCCTATGTTCATCTTCCTTCCTTCTCTCTACAAATAGGCCACAATGTCAAGATGCAACTAAACTAACTAAATGCAATTCACTTAGATACAATAGAACACATAAGAAACAATGCATTGTGGTGGTTGTCTCTAACTTTCTTGCACCACCTAGGATAACACGAAAAGAGCCAATGCATTGAGAGCATCCTAAGGTTGCGCCACCTAGTTTACAAGTCAAAGGTTTCTCCTCCTCTCTTACGAATTGCCATGTTCGCCGGACCGGGAGATCGAAGCACCATGTGACCTGTGTAGTCAATAGACTACCCATATTTTTTTTTACAAAAACATCCTGCAACAAGCAAAAATCATGGGAGAAAATCTCATGCATTCATACATTGACTACACAATGCCAAATTGACTACACATGATATTATTCCTGGCACCACCACTGCCATTATGCGCAACACAAGGTAGACAGATGTATCTGAAGACATATTGGAGTTTTCGGTACGTCATTAATCCTAAACCTATGTGCTGGTTGTTATGAACGTAGGATGCAGATGTATATGCTTCCGTCCTAAATTTCATTATGCGGGTCTCTCTTCTCCTATTTCTAGTAAGATGTTGTCATCTCACTCAATATGTTTGACTCCATTTTCTGTAATCTTTAGGTGTGAACAAACTCTTCTGTAGCTATGATAGAGTGGGAATGGCTGGTGGGTGTGTTTTACCCTCGTGCGTATGAGCATGGTACATGCCAACCACTGTACTTGAAAACGTAAATACAGTGGCTATTTCATCCTAGGAAATTTGGGTGCAATGAGTAAACCCGCACCTACTAGTCCTACCATCATATATACCTTCATCGTTCTTATATGCTAGATGTGAGTGATGACATTACCCACATAAAAAAATATGCAAACTATATCTCCATCTGTTCACCCGAGCTTCATATCTTGAAGTGAGAAAAAACCTTGTCAATTGCTGTTTTGACAAGACCATGCCTTAGGTATGAGCGGCATTGGAAAAAATGATTCAACGACCATGGAAGCTTTTAGCCTCAAGCCTCTACCATGCTACCAAGATATCCTTCACTCTTTGGTGCATGCTTGCGCTGATCACTTTGACTTGTGATGGATTGCCACATCCATCCTCGGTCATCGTAAGTTCTACATTGGACTATAGGAAACACCATCCTATATTTCTCCAGAAGGATCGTGTATATATGGTACAAAAGTGGAATGGTAATGTGAAGTTAGTCTGACGGTTGAAAAGCTTAAATGGCACAAATTTGGAAAGCTTAAATAACATGTATTAGACAATTGTAACATACTGAAATAGCAGGATATATAGCTCATTCAGATTATACTCCAATGATATGATTTTTTGTTACATGAACCAAATTTTATTAGCCTAATTGCTTGCTAACTTTGAATTCAACTTTGTATTCTTAGATGTGTGGGTGACATATATTTCGCAAGAGGAATTTTAAGATCTCCACTTGCCTCCGAAGAGGGATAATTTAATCTCAACTCTCGACTTGTCAAGGATAAATTGTGGTATACAAATATGGTAAGTATAAAAAAATTGAAAGCAAATAATTTAAGAGATATAATGCTATCTTTGAATATGTACTTTCGTATATACTACCTGTTCGATCAAAATAAAATATTAGTTTAGACGTATATATATTATAAATTGAAATGTGATTCCAATGCTTCTCATCCCATTCTTAGTTATTGAAGAAAAATATTATGTGTATCATAGAGACATAATATTTGATGATTATATCTTTTACTTAGTACGTGTTCCATCGAAAATGTTGAGTGGACAATAATGTTTATATTTTTGAACTTAACATGCATATCTACTGAAAAATGCTTGCTTTTGCACCGAAATGGTCTTTGTTGACAAAGCTAACAAGAGTGTGGAATTGAATATAAGATGTTGAGCGATCCAGTGCAACATGCAGTGTATAATGAGGCCCATGGGTACACGGCAACAACGAACAATCATTTCGTTGATGATAGTGCAGTCAAGGATCATGTGTTCCTAGATGATATTACCTGCATAGGTATTGGTGATTATTTCATTAAACGTTTAGTTATTTGTAAGGGAGTTGGTGTAGATTCTGTGTATTTTACCTCGTTAATGTCGTTTTAGGATGCAACATTTGTGCCAACGTGTGCCCCAATTAAGGATGGCAATTTTACCCATGGACAAGGATACCCATGGATATCCGACCCGTATGGAAAGGGTTTGGATATGCTTTTGCGCCCATGGGAAGCGCCCAAACATGACCCGGTTACTCGTGGGTAGGGCATGGATATAATCTGGTACCCATGGATATACCCAAACCCAATCCGGTAGTTTGACATAATGGGCAATATTCTGCTATCCCTACCCTAGAGTCACACGTCCCACTGTAATTTTGCCCATCATTATCTAAAACATGCAATACAAATTGCACAATCCACACCCTAACTTTTATTAGTTGACATTCAATCCCCACCTTAATATTACTTCAGCCCCCCTTCTCATCCTTTTATCTCGTTACTAAATGACTCATCATTAAGTATCAGCTCTGTCTCCTCTTCTTACTCCTCCTGCATCCCGAGAGATGGTCGGCGGTGTCAGCTGCTACCTCCATGTATGGTGGAGCACTGCAACAACCAGCACCACTGGCCTACGACAAAGCAACTCCGTATCCCCTCGACCCCTCTGTCTCTGCTTTTTCACACACGCATTGACGCATGGGTGTAATAGCTTATGTGCACATTGTGTTATGTCTTATGTATATGTCTTGAGAGGACCCGATGAACATCGAATGGGTATGGATATCCATCAGGTTTGGACATGGACACAAATTTTCACCCATGGGTTTTTTCATTGGTGCGCAGAGACTGTCTTCATGGATATGGATATGAATTTGATATTTTTTAACCCGATCCTAACCGGACCCATTGCCATCCTTAGCCCCAATGTCTTTGAAACTGAGGACGACTTTGGGAGGGCAAGAGTCTATTCCTAGATGGGTAGCATGGAACTGGTTCAGGATGCCATTGGAAGTTGGTGAGGATACAAAGCCCACCTTACTATTTTATTTGATCATTAGGAGTTCGTGGCTTGCCAATTATCCCTGCCTCTATATTGAAGTCCTTGCAAGATGTTCAGATTCAGAATAATTTTACTAAATGTCTTATTGACATGTTCATGGTGTGGTGCACATGTTCTGGTTGTTGCATTGAACTTGCTAGCTCTGTTCAGTTTGGACGAGATTGATGGCAGCAGCTACGCTCAGCCCATGTGATCTGCTCGACCCTGCTGCAAGGGCAGAAAATCTGAACGAGGATGGATGGATATGCCGCAGTAACATACTCAGAAGGAGAGCCAAGAACAAAGGCTAAATGTGAGAGGTCACAGCAGTGCATTGCATGCATCACAGTCCAGGATGAACGAGGATGGATGTGTGCGACAGAAACTGGGCAGAGCAGACGCATATCTCTTTAATCTTTATTCCCCTGAGACCACATGAATAAAGATGGACTCACGGAAAGGCTAAAGGCATCCGTTGCAATCTGCGAGCTACCGAGAAAAACGAAGAGTGTGGATATCCCGGAGCATGTTCCGCTCTTCCAATACGAGTTTCGTGTGCGGAGGCTCGTACATATGCTCTATTCGATTTCATTCGGTGGGTGTGATTTTTGCTACTCTCTCCGATACATAATACTTGTCTGTCAAACGAATGTATCTAGCATTAAAATATGCCTAGATACATCCATTTGAGTGACAAGTTATATGGATCGGAGGAACTACTAGGATGGTTCATACGTGCATGTGAAGCAGCATCAGGCGCCTGCTGCGAAACCATTAGCTGTTACATCTGCGTTTGCAGTTTGCTTCAGCTCGATGGATGCAACCCACGAGCAAAACAGTTGTACACTAGTACTAGTCCATACAGTGCAGAAACTTGACAGAGTAAATGCAAATATCTTCTATATTTATTCCACTGTGACCACTGGCCGGAATAAAGGTCGAACCATGATAAGGCCAAAGGCGCTGTGATCCGCGAGCTAGTGAGTTAAGGGAACGATAAGATATCCAAGAGCATGATCCGCGCTTCCATTTCACGCACGGAGGCTCGTATGCGCTCTTCTCGTTGATTGTAACTTTTGCTAGTTACGATGGTCTATATGTGTCCGCACACCACAGTGTCATCATAGTCACACGGTTTATGTATGTTCATTAATTCATACACTTGGCATGTGTTAGCCGGTTCACATATGAATGAGATAGTTGAATCTCCTACACTATTATGTTCGTGTATAATATTATTATCTTGGAACCATGAGAGGCACGAAACTAACTAAAAACCCCCAAAGCTGCCGGTTTCATGTTTCTTACTAGCACCAACCTTTCTTCTTCATAGTTCATGGCTCAAGTCGAATGAACTAGTTGAATTTGCTACACTATTGTGTTCTTGACCCCAGACATATCATTTATGAGATTTCATGATTTTTTGCACTTTATTAATTTCGAACCTTGACATGCTAAATTAAACAAAACCTCAAATAAACTTATCATTTTGGGTGTCCTGCTCCGATGATTTTATATGGTTCATGGCTTAACTTGGATCAAGAACCATATTTTAGGTGTCCTTTGATTTAGATAAATTTTGTAAGAATTCTAAAGAAAGGATTTGTATCCGCTTGGAACCATTTGGTTTGTAGGAATAGAATCATACTTCTGTATAAGATTTCTATTTCAAAGGATAGTAAATATAGTTTCGTAGTGACCGTGGTGGTGCTACGATGTCATTGCCGCCTTGGAGGCTCCATTGTGTGAGCAAGGTTCCTACTCGCCGGTGATTGGGTGTGGTTGTTGATTATAGCATCTTCTCCTCGCGTTGCGGGTTCCGTGGCCGTGACGGTTATGCTCCCATCGTGAGCTAGTTTGATGATGAGTTATGTTCGGAGGCCTCAACTTGGTATCCCATCATCCGTTCCTAGTCAGCTCTGGGGTGAGTGTGTTCATCGTCCAATGACGTGGCACCCTTCGATCCAGGGCGAGATGGTAGAGTGTTCACTTGGCGATGGAGCTGGTTGGCACAGTGATGTTTGACTTCCAGGTGTTGGTGATGGCATAGTCTCACCCGAAGTCTAGTCTCCCTCTCAACTTGGCTCCATTCTCGACTCCTGTTTCCTGATTGTGGATGAGGGCTCCAAGGACTCAAAGCGGTGCTCTAATCTTTCTTTTATTGTTGGCTTGTCGTTTTGGGGCTTTCTTTTCATCCTTGACACCGTTGTATCTTGTCATTTCCTTTGTCATTTGTGTGGTGCAGTGTCGTGTTGTAATGCTAGGTTGTTGCTTTATATATAAAGCGGGGCGAAAGCTATTTTCGGTCAAAATTTTGTAACTTTTTCTCTATGTCTTACACTCACAAATTTGGAGGTCTGCATTATCATTGTATGTGTTAATCATACAACTTAGCATTGTTTTATGTCAAAATAAATGTGTCACAACATATCTGTGAAATATTTGTAGTTTTTGCTAGTACAGAATATGTATAAAAGAACTAAAGTGGCTAAGCTAGCCTCAATCCTAAGCATTTGAAGTGTTGGGTGTTGATGCTTCACTAGCTGCCACGTGTTCACACTAAACCGTTGGCTAGGCTTTCTATTTTACATATTTTACGGCCTCTAGAGGAATTTACGTGGGATAATGGGAAGGCAGCTTCTCTGTTAAACACAGTACACATGCAATCGCTCATACATACATACATACATACACTCACCGCGGTATACCTAGCAGGCTTTAGATTTTACATTTTTGCTGCCTCTTAAGGAATTTACGTGGGATTATGGGAGGGCAGCTTCTCTTTTAAACACAGTACCGACACAGATGCTTATACATACACACATACACTCACCGCGGTATACCCGGCAGAACTTTTTTTATATTTTTACTGCCTCTGAAGGAATTTACGTGGGATGATGAGAGGGCAACTTCTCTTTTAGAAACAGTACACACACAGACACCCATATATACATACATACACTCACCACGGTATACTCGGTAGGCAGCTTCTCGGTGTATTTGGCCCAACGGGTTTTCTACAGCCAGCCAACCGAGCCAAACAAAAGGTGCATGTCCACTCACCACTTTGCTTTATCTCTCGAGAGGACTCCTCCCATCTTGAAACCCACACACACTCTCACGCGCACCCGCGCGTGCGCGCGCGCGCACACACACACACTCCGCGGACCACACCGTCAGTGCCGCGCGTTACCCTGAAGCACTACTAGCCACCCGATCCGCGGCCAGTGACTTGGGTCCAGATCGAGCAGTGGACGGTGCCGCCAGTCAACGACCACCGATGCCGACCTCACCTCGCTGCTCAGCGCTGACGAGCAGCTAAACGCGTGCGCGGGGGGGGGGGGGGGGGGGGGGGGGGGAGGGCACGAACATGAGTTCATTTGAGTCATCTCATAGTACCTACACACTTGGGAAAAGTTCATTTGTGTCATCTCATAATACCGACACCCAACCTTTGCCCCGTTAGTAGCTTCGGAAGGATCCTAAAAAGACAACATACACTATGTTGAGTTATTTCTTCTGGAATGTAGTATAAAAGATGTGAGGTCATTACGACCAAATTGGCTCCAAATTTTCTTATAGAAGATAGTAGTCACCGTGTCATTGTACGCATTCGGTTTAACAATAAATGATGTCTATGGAAACTAAATAGTTATGGAACAAGTAAAAAAATTAGTTCAAGTTTGGTGCACCAGAGTGTCAAATTAATGCTTCGTATGGTATGTGGTAAAGGTTCACCCTTTGCCCTTAAAATCAGAGAAACACTATTCACGCCTTATTTCACTTTGTGTTTACACCAACATTTTGAACGCCCGCCACCACCAACACGACAAAGGAGGAGTTGGTTCCCATGACATCCCCATTCATGCTCTTTATAAGCTTCAATTTAGTTTACTCATAACTTGGCTTTGGTGTTATTTATCAACATCAAATTACCAGCTTTGAGAATATATATATATATATATATATATATATATATATATATATAGGAAAATGGTTGTCATCAAGATGTGACCAAGAACTAATTTAAATCAAGATTGCATCATGTTCATATTAAATAAAGAAGTTAAGGACTTACCTTAACCAAGTTTCTCAATCTGTTGGTATGGTGTGGTCCTTTTTAAGATAGGGAGGTATAGGTAGAAAGGAACATCTGGGTTATGAAGGGTTGTGAACTTCAGTTTAGGTTGTTTCAGGTACCCAAGCACAGATGCCCTTGCATATTTATGTAAAGAAAAACTTTGATGTATCCATCAGTTTTTTTGGATTTGCACATAAATCCTATGTCTCATGGTTTATTGTTTAAGCACCATATTTGTGTACATTCAACTTATATTAGGAGTCTTCTATAATCCCACTATGTGATATTCTTTGCTCTAGATATCTTTCTGGATTAATATACTCCGTTCGGGTGAGTCAAGAGAAAGAGAAAACTGAGTAGTCCTGATATCTTTGGAAAACAATATATTAAGTACCCACAGTATTACAAATTTGTGTGTTTCATCCTGACAGTAGTTTCAGGAATAGGTCACCAGAATACTATTTGTAATGAAGGGCAAGGTTACCTTGCTCAATGTTCCTTGTTGTTATTTCGTGCACCGTTGTTACTCTAGGGTCAATTTTGTTGTGTTTTGTGTCTGTTCATTAAGAGAAAGCAACCGATCAATAGAAATTCAGAGGAAGACAAAATGTAGGTGTTTTGTATGGTTCATGCTGATTGTCCAATTCTTTTTATTTTTATTTTGAAATGACAGAGTGCATTTTTGTTTTGCAGCTTGGCTTCTCATAAGATTACCATTAATCTATTGTCTCTATCAATAGAACAATGGAGTATATTCAAAATCCAAAAAGGTATTGAGTAGTTACAGTTGCAATTGCAAGATCATGCCTACTGGAAGTCCTATTTCAATTATTGATTATCCGGGAGCTTGCTCACATGCTCGCTGAGAAGCTCTTACTGTCCCGGCTAGCGTTTCCATAATACACATAATTAGAAAAGAATAGGAATGGTTGTCCTTGTGATTCTCACGAGAGAAGTGCTACACACACGATGCTCTTTGGACGATTTACGCACGATCAATCAGCTCAGCCTCTGATCAAGTCTGATGCATGAATTAGCACCTTTGGATCAGTCGTCATGTAAGGGTCGTGCGAGCACTGTCGTGCGTAAAGTAGTTTCGTTCCCACGAGGGGCTATTCTCTACGTAGAAATAATCCATTTGCTTCCACTGACATTCACATTAACATATATGCAGAGGGATAGAGAGAAAGAATGTGAAAAGTTGTTGCCCTCTGCATTTATGTTAAAAAGTTCAGTCTCATATCTCTACTCTTATAAAAAATCGAGTTGGTGATGATGGTGTGCCTGCCATCTTGTAATATAGACCGTCCGATCTATATCTGACGGATAGAAAACAAACTATGATAATTTTACAAAAGATACCCGCATCTCTCTCCACATTTACAGATAAGGCCTCGCCCCATTCATCCTTATCTCTCACAACCTCATTGCTGAGCAATTAAAAAAGGATGTCTCTGGTACAATCTAGCATGGTGGCCGCTGCCGCCTGCCGGCGCCGTCCATCCCCATGCCTCCGCCCAGTCCGACCACCAGCCACCATCACGCAACACTCCTCCTCACCTTATCTCTAATCTTTTATTTTTTCGATGAAATTCTTGAGATACCATTTTTTCGATAAAATTCTCGAGATATCATTAGTTTTTACACATGGGATTACTCCTGCATGGGTCAATCACATCAGGTGTTTTGTAAAGAAATGCATCTTAATGTTCCGTGCAATGCACGAGCATCTTGCTAGTATTATGTTTATTTTAGAGTTAATGGTGATGGGTTTGAATAGGGTTAATTAATACTCTTATTTTTATTGGATGTACCATGCAGAATTATAAATTACTTCAGTTGAATGTACTTTGTTTTCTTGATGTAAGAAATAAGAATAGTGTCTGCCCCCAGCTCGACCACTATACCACCACCATGGCTTCTATTACTTCAAAATATAAAAACAACACATACACACATGCTCAACCACGGGCGCGGCGTGTCGCCGCGCCTTCTGCCTGCTAGTGGCTATAAAATCACCTGTGCATAGCTGGGATTAGCTAAGAGCCAAATCAAATGCAAGGTGCTAAAAATATAAACCAATTTTTCTTATCACTATATTTGGGAACAGCAGGTATCGGGCAGGCGGACACAGTACACCCCCTTTCAATATCTCTACAAGGGTATTTTGGTCCATCGATCTTCAATACTGATGGAGATCAGTTTTAGCCCTGAAGACCGACTGTCCACATAAGAATCAAGGCGAGGGGAAAGCTTCTCATAGACCACCGCATCCCTTGTCAAGTGAGCAGGATTACATGTACAGCTGCTGGCGCCTGCTTCTTGATTGCCACCGAGCACCAGCGCGCCAGGGCCACATCCAGTTGCATGGCTGTGCTTTCCTCCCGACGGAATGCTGCACGCCGTACTTCCTTTAGAGCTATATATAAAGTTCCCATGTACCATCTGGTCCGAATTATCTACCTCTTTAATTTGATTAATGAGCTACATTCACCCCTTTGTAAACAATTGTCTGTAGAGAGGATGACAGCACATCCATGTTGAGAATAAGCGTTTGCCCGGTTTTAGCAAACAGAATCCCTTAAAGCATTATACAAGTTAGGTCCAAAATAAAAAACAGAAAATAAATAAGTTCGATACAAGCCTCAAGAGGACCTTTGTTCACAAGCCGAAACTAAACAAGAGAAAACTACTAGCATAGTGCGTCGACGACTGATAGCGGATTCGCTTTTCGTTACCCACAAAAGTTCCAAAAGGATAGCTATCCATTAAAGTTTGAAAAGAATATGTAGCCACTAATGACTCAGTTTGTAAAGTTCCAAATCTTCCATATGCACTATACTAATAAATAAACTAATTCACTAGTACCGATTACATGTACACTGGGACATGAGTTCAACAATGCTTCAGTTGTCCAAGTTGATATCAACCGCGAGCGCACCTGTCGACAGCCGGCTTACTTATGCTGCGCATACCAATTCTTCTCACACCATGACTGGGACTTTGACTGTTCAGGCGTGCAGACAGGATGCAACACTTGAAATTGCAACTGCACATATCACAACATACTAAAAGGAAGCAACTACGTGGCAATGCAAACCACATACCATGCATGACCTTTCCATTGGGCACAAAAGCTGCATCGTCGGGCAAGTCTCCTTTGGCAATGTCTGGTCGTTTGATCAGGCAACTGCCAAAGGAGACCCGCCTAATAATGCATGGCCCCGTACGTCGGTCCTTGGGCCCTTCGCCGTGGCTTGCGCATGTTAGGTGGCGTTTGGTTGTGTGACTATCCACCCTAGGGGTAGGGATAGCCCATTTTGCTACGGATGCCACCCGTTTGGTTGACCAGCTAGCAAGGATACGGATAGCCAGATCTGGTGAAGTTGTAAGTTGTTATTTCAAGAAAGTCCTTCATGCTGTTGGAGAGCTACGTGGTGACCTTATTAGGAAGCCATCGTTGGAGACCCAATCCAAAATAGAAGGGAACTACTGGTGGGATCCATACTTTAAGGTATGAGGACGAGTGACAACAAAATTTTGATTTTGTAGGCTAGGATTGACTTAGATCTTAATCCTCATCTTTTTTTTTCACGAAATAGGATTGTATCGGAGCTATTGATGGTACACATGTATGAGCCTCCGTAACAAAGGACATGGAGCCTTCATTTCGTGGTAGAAAGATCCATACAACTCAAAATGTTATGGCAGCCGTTGATTTTGATCTTTGGTTTACATATGTTTTGGCTGGTTGGGAGGGGTCAGCACATGATGCGCTAGTTTTACGTGATGCGTTATACCGTCCAAATGGTCTTCGTGTACCAGAAGGTAACGAGAGTTAGCAACATTTTGTCAATGGCACTATCAAATATAACAAAGTAACCCGCTTGTTGCTCATATGCTAGGAAAATTTTATCTAGTTGATGCTGAATATGGAGCCAAGCCAGGGTTCTTGCCCCCTTTTCGTGGAGTGAGATACCATTTGAATGAGTGGGGGAATAATCCTCCTATAAATGAAAAGGAGTTATTTAATCTTAGGCATTCTTCTCTTCGCACGACCGTAGAACGTGGATTTGGGTCACTCAAGGGAAGATTCAAAATACTTGATGATGCCACCCCATTTTTCAAATATCCTACTCAAGTAGTCATTGTTGTAGCTTGCTTCATTATTCACAATTGGGTCATCAATGATGGGATAGATGAGTATATCATACCCGAGGATGAGTGGGTTGCCAATATTAACCATGCTTCATCATCAAGTGGTCAAGCAAGTGAACATACAACAATGGTTAATTTTAGGCAAGGAATCGCTGATAATATGTAGGCAGACCTCCAGAACTACATGCAGCAGAATCATATGTAGTAGCTTGATTTAAACCATTGTTATGTTGTGTTCTTCTTTTTTGAAACATTGTACTTGCTGGAATTTATTTGTAATGCCACATTATGGGTTGTATTGAATGTTTTTACCTCCTTTACTTGCTGAAAGTTATTGGTGATGAGAGATTGTGTGCTGAATATAATGTTCTTACCTCTTTTACTTACTAAAATTTATTATAGTCATGACACATCTGTGCATAACCTTATAGGAAATGGAGGCTAAACAAGTTGTATGGACAGCTCCGATGACTTCCTTCATGCTTGAACACCTATGCAAGGTTGTGGGTGATGGAGTTAGAACATCAACTGGCTTCAAGAAGTGCCAATTAGCTCGTTGTGCGACTGCTATGAATGAGCATTTTCAGCTCAATTCGACTCATGCCAACATTGGTAATCACAATAGGACATGGAGGAGGAAATGGGGAACAATACTCAGACTTAGGGGGTTGAGTGGTGCATTATGGGATGATGAGCAGTCTATGATCGTTCTTGACCATGAGCACTACGCTAACCATATTAAGGTATCTCTATATGTCAAGTACTAACTCCATCAAGCTGGAATGTGTTTCTATGTGCCATATACTTGTTGGAAATAGTTTCTATATGCCATTTAGTTGCTGGAAATTGTTTCTACATGTCAAATATAAGCTTAAATGAATTTGTATATGCCATATGCTTGCTGGAAATAGTGTCTACATCTCATGTACTTGCTGGAATTAATTTTATATGTAAAATACATGCTGGATTTCATTTGTTTTTGCTAAATAGTTGCTGGATATAGTTTCTGTATGCAATTTATTTGCTGGAATTTGTTTCTACATGTCAAATATAACCTGAAATGAGTTTCTTTATGTCAAATACTTGCTGGATTTCATTTGTTTATGCTAAATAGTTGCTGGATATAGTTTCTATATGCCATTTACTTGCTGGAATTTGTTTGCACATGTAAAATATAATCTGAAATGAGTTTCTTTGTGTCAAATACTTGTTGGATTTCATTTGTTTATGCTAAATACTTGCTACATGTCTACTTGTTGATGTTGTTTTCTTTTTTCTAGGACCACAAATAGGATGAGCCTTTTCTGAACAAGCCTCTCAAGCACTATAATGAGATGGCTATCATTCATGGCAATACTATGGCCACGGGTCAGTATACGAAAGGCTCAAATGACCCCCTTGGCACCGAGTTGAATGAAATTTCAGATAATGACGCTTCCCCACTTGAAGAAGGTAGCAAGTCAAGCAATGGAGGCGATTCAGTGGCTCCCAATCCCAAAAGGGCCAAAACAAAGTCTAGTGTTGATGAGGGGCTGCAATCAACCCTTATGGCAGTGGGTGAAAGGCTTGCTATTGCCATAGAGAGGAGTGTTAGCACCGACAACAGCTCCACGAGCATCTCTACGAACAAGTCTACGAATAACTCCATGGTGGGCCTTTGGGAGGGCATGCAAGATATTCCCTTTTTTGGTATTGATTACCTTGCCCATTATTTTGCTTACTTGGTTGAGAATCCGAACATTGCAATGGCGTTTCAACTCTTGGAGAAGGACCAAAAGAGTATTTGGGTTGATAGGTGTGTCAAAAACACCTTCCCTCCAATGGATGATTGAAGATTGAAGGCATGTGTGGTATTTGCATGACCTCTTTTGGTATGACCCAACATTATGGACTTTGGGTTGTATGACTTACTTTTGATGTCAACCAGACTATGAACTATGGGTTGTATAACGTAGAGATGCTGTACTATTCATATCTACATCTCATGCACTACTAGTTTATTATGTATAGTTGCTACTTGTCTAAAATGTTGGACTCTGATTATGAAGTTGCACTTTCCTATTTTCGAAATTATTGGTGTTGACATGTTATGTTGGTCTGTGATGTTAAAGTTTACTTCTAAATTTCAAAATAAAAGTTGAGCCCAGATTTGATACATCTATATTGCTGAAATTACATATTGGAGGGGTAATCTCACCACCTCAAACAAAATGGTGAGTGTCACAATCATCCACTCTTTCATCCTCTCAACCAAACACACAAATTGTTATCCCTACCCACCTGTATCCTCCCTACCAAACAAAATAATGTGGCTATCCAACTCATCTAATCCCTCACAACCAAACAACAAAAAAAGGCTATCCCCAGCCACATGGTTAAGGATATCCTTAGCCAGGTATCTTTGCCCGTGAACCAAACGCCACAGGCTCACGCCGCCTACTCTCCAGGATCGAGGTTTATCCTCCTCCGCCGACGAATATATAGGCACATATGGCATGCGGGGCCATGTTTGCCAGACCGCGAGAATGAACCAGCATTATCCTCGGCACAAGCTAGATAGGTGTATTTAAAGATATGTTGGCGTTTCCAGTACGTGAAAGATATGTTCAAGGATTCCGCGAGTTGCACACGGCCAATTGTTAGTATTACATTTCGATTGGATTCGGCGACGTGTTGGTGAACTTGTGATCGATCACTGGTCTAGGATATGCTCGACGTCCACTAGTAAATGCTGATGAAAGCGGCTTAATGCTGCATGTGACGAAGGCAGTGGGAATTGATGTTAGGTGTGTTTTACTCTTGCGTGATGAGAGCATGGTACACCGTACCAACCACTGTACTTGTACTTGAAACGTAAAAACCAATGGTCAGTTTGCCCTTGAAGAATTTTGGTACAATGAGTGTAAAGCCGTCATATATATCTCTATCCTCTCTTTACATATGCTAGAGATGTGAGTGCTGTCGTGATCCATGAATGTAGCTAAGCAAACAAATATGCAGACTATCTCTTTATTAATTTTTCTCTCCATGCTTCTTATCATCAGTTGAGAAAAAAAATCCTGCTCCCATCGCTATTTTGGCATGGCCATGACTTAGGAACGAGAGGCATGGGGAAAAGGATTTTTTATCGCGAATACACAGAGTGCGTACCATCTTATTGATAGGTAGAAATAATAAGTTGGGTTATAAGGGCAATAACTAGCAACGTACACTGACATGCAAAGCTAGTGTTGCATGAACAGAAGAAGTAAATGGTTGCTCAGCCCCAACTAGACATAGGTCAACCGGGTAGAAGAACAACTAAACACTTGGCTACGGCAAATCCTCATCTGACGGCTAGTCTCACTTTCAAATTGGCTTCATTCTCGGCTCCGGTTACCTGATCGTGGATAAGGGCTCCTAGTACTCCAAGCGATGATTCAATCTTTATTTTGTTGTTTGCTTGTCGTGTTGGGGCTTTCTTGCCATCCTCATCACCGTAATATCTTGCAGTTTCCTTTGTCGTTTGTGTGGTGCATTGTCGTATCATAATTCTTGGTTGTTGCTTTATATATAAAGCGGGGCAAAACTCATTTTCGGTCAAACTTTTTTGTAGCACTTATTCTCTATGTCTTACACTCACAAATTTAGAGGTCGATCTACATTATTGTCGTATGTGTTAATCATACGCCTTAACCGCCCCTCCTCCTCCTCCCTCCTCCTCCCTAGCCGCCCCTCCTCCGCTTCCGTTCCTCGCCGCCGCCTGAGGCAGCCGCCGGGCAAGCCCGGGGCGCCAAGGATGGTGGCGGCGGGGCCTCGGTTGCCCTGCCTCTGCATGGGGAACCCCGGATCTGGAGCGGCGACTCCATTGACAAGGCACGGCCGGCTAGCAGCCGCGCGGGCGGTGGATCTGGCGTCCCGACCGCGCGGGCGGCGGGATCCGGTGGTCGTTGGCGGCCGGCGGCGACCGGTGCGCGCGATCTGGCGCCTCCCCTCCTCCCCCGTTCGGCGTGCGGGCCATCCTCGTCGGGCCGCGCTTCCTTGGGTCACCGGTTCTGTACAGGAGGCGCTGCTGGTGGCGGGGATCTAGTTCAAGCGAAATCCCTGGTCGGCCATGGCCGGCCGCATGGACGGCGACGCCTGAGGGCGCCGTTCCCCTCCTTGGTGGCGTCGGTATGGACTGATCCCCTCACTTCCCCTTCCCCTAGGTCTCCCGGGCGAAAGCCCTAACTTTGTTGGGCGGCGACGGCGCTCACGGCGTCGTTCCCTTCTTGAAGGCGCCGTTTGGGAGCCTTGGGGCTAGGTGGCGCTTGTGGGTAGTGGGCGAGGGCGATGGTGCGGCCCTATCCCAGCATGGATCTGCGTCTGTTGCTCGGAGATGGACTCGCGTAGGTGGAGGTCGTCGTTTAGCGTCATGGTGGCGTCAATGGCGGAGGCCCCTACCAAGGTTGGCACCTCAATCTGCTCTGAAGATGGACCAGTTGGAAGATTGCGGCGACGACACATGTGAGTGCGTCGGACCGATTTGTGTCCTGGATCCGGCATGTGGCTCGGTCGGGGCCTCCGGCTTTAGATGTTAGGCTTAGGTGAGAGTTTTGGGTATTTGGTCCAGCTTGCATCCTTCATCATATGGATTGGAGTAGCGGCAGATGTTACCAAGATGGTGGATTCAGGCATATTGTTATACTACTTTGTATGGTCCTCAGAAATAATGAATAAAATGGCCGTATGCATTTCCCAGATGAAGAGGCCGGGGGTCATCCTTCTTTAAAAAAAACATGGTTTGTATCACAAAAAGTCTGGGAAACATTTATAGCTTCCACTAGTACGGAATATATACAGATTACATGCACACTGAGATGCTAGTTCAACAATGTGTCACTTGTCGAAATTTCTGATAACAACCGCGGCCGCACCTGCCTACTGCCGGCTAGCGTACTTGTAGAGCATACCAATTCTTCTCACACCTTGATCAGGTCCTAGACTATTCAGGCCTGCAGATAGGAAGCAACACTTGAAATTATAACTATACATTTCACAACGTACTGAAAGCAAGCAACTACGTGGCTATGCAAACCATATACCGTGCATGACCTTTCCATGGGGCACAAAGGCTGCATCGCTGGGCAAGTCTTCTTTGACAGTAGTTGGTTGTTTGACGAGGCCACTGCCAAAGGAGACCCGCCCAGTAATGCATGGGCCCGTACCGCGGTTGCTACAAGCTCACCGTTGTAAGCTTGTTTGAGGTTTCTCCTTGTTGATCAAGGAATTTATCTCTACTTTTAATGGACAAGTTGGTTGAATAGTTTCATCATTTTCGTCTGGTTTATTTGTGACGCCCGGATAATTAAGCTACAATGCTCCTCTGCTAATGATGCCACATCACCTCAATTACTGTTGCTAATCTCGGGTTAATTCAAAACCGTTTCAAATTTAAATCCTAAATAAGTCAAACGACAAAAGTTTTCAAATTAAAATAAAATGTTCGGGCTATGTCTATTATTGCATCGGTAATTATAGTGAAGTAAACACGTTTTTATAAAGTGTCTAGATAATTTAAAATGATTTAAAACAGAAAAGAAAATAAATAAAAAGAAAAGAAACTACAAAAACAGAAAACAAACAGAAAAGAAAAAGAGAGAAAGACCCACCCCTCCGCTGGTCCTCGTGGCCCAGTTGGCCTGTTCCGCCCGAATGGGCCGGCCCACACCCCCACCACTTAACCCCGGTCCACCCGACCGAAACCCTAATCCCTCCTACTTCTCCCTCCCCGATTCCCCACTCCCCTCGCTCCCTCCCCCACTCCTCGATCCACTTCTGGATCAGGGCCACCACCTTAACGCCCGGCGCCCTCTACCTCCCCTCGCGTTCTACCGTTGCCAGGCACTCGCTGACCCCCCACCTGCGCCGCCTCGTCGCCTCGCCTCATCCCTGCCAGCCTCCCCAGGCCTCGTCGCCCAATCGACGCTCATCGTCCCTGCTGGCAACCGCCGCCCCCGACGCCTTGCACCCGCGCTGTCGCCGGAACCATGCCGCCGGCCTCCTCGAGCTCCTCCTCGACCCGATGCCGTCGCCCGTCGTCGCCACCACCACGTCGCCGGCCTGCCTCCTTCTCCTCCTCGGCGGCTGCATCGCGCCGTCTCCGTCCTCGTCATCGATCATCGCGACCCCGAGCTCCGGCGCCTCCCCGAGCTCATTTTTAGCACAACTACAGGGCCCCGTGAGCACGCTTTCCCCATTCCCCCTCTGTTCCGTTGCCGTTTCGCCGTGGCTGCGCGCTCGCCGTGTCCGCGCGCGCCCCTGCTAGCCGGCCCTGACCGCGTCCACCCCTCCCGGCTGCTTGCCGCCTTGGGACTCCGTCCCTCGCCCGGTCCGACGCCCCGCCTCGCCCAGCCTACCTCACCTCGCCCGGCCTCGCCGTGCCTGTGGCCGGCGGCTTCCCCCTTCGATCTGGGCGTACGCCCGCTCGGGCTGGGCGCCAACGCCCGTGCGCCCACTCGCCCGTACCCAACCGCTGCGGCCCTGTCCGCCCCCTCGTTCGGGCGCTGCCCCGGTGCCCGCAACGCCCGCACCCGCTAAGGCCCACTGGCCCTATGACATAGGGCCCCCACCCCACAGAACGTTTCCAATAATAAATAAATAAACTTAATTAATTAATTAATTAACTAAATTAATTAAGTTAATTAATCCTAATTAATTAATCTAACTAATCTGTTAGTTAATTAAATAATAGTTTGTTTAGCCTAATCTCTAATTAACCTAAACAGTGTATGACAGGTGGGTCCCACTGGACCCACTGGTCAGGTTGACCAAGTCAACTTTGTGGACTGCTGATGTCAGCATGACATCATGCTGATGTCATTAATCTATTTTTCGAATTAATTTAAATAATTAATTAAATTCCATAAATTAATAAAATCTTTAGAAAATCATATCTTTTAATCCGTAACTCGAATTAAAATATTTTCAACATGAAAGTTGCTCAGAACGTCGAGACGATTCCGAATACGCAACCCGTTCGTCCGCCACACCTCCCTAACCTATCGAACTCGTAACTTTCCCCCTCCGGCTTCTCTGCCCGAAAACGTGAAACACCGAGGATACGTTCCCGGATGTTTCCCCCCTTCACCGGTATCACCTCATACCGCGTTAGGGTACCCCTAGTATCACGCTTTGACATGTCATGCATCGTCATGCATTTTTTTGCATTATATTTATTGTTTCTTCCCCCTCTTCTCTCGCTAGACATCGAGACCGACGCCGCTGCTACCCAGTACGACTACGGTGTTGACGACCCCTCTCTCTTGCCAGAGCAACCAGGCAAGCCCCCCCCCTTGATCACCAGATATTGCCTACTCTCCTGTATACTGCTTGCATTAGAGTAGTGTAGCATGTTACTGCTTTCCGTTATTCCTATCCTGATGCATAGCCTGTCCTTGCTACTACTGTTGTTACCATTACCTGCTATCCTACTGCTTAGTATAGGATGCTAGTGTTCCATCAGTGGCCCTACACTCTTGTCCGTCTGCCATGCTATACTACTGGGCCGTGATCACTTCGGGAGGTGATCACGGGCATATACAATATACTTTACGCAGTTACCTTACCTGTGATACTGTTCGGAGATGGGGGCTGAAGGGGCAGGTGGCTCCATCCAGGTAGTGGTGGGCCTGGGTACCCGACGGCCCCCGACTGTTACTTTGAGGCAGAGCGACAGGGCAGGTTGAGACCACCTAGGAGAGAGGTGGGCCTGGCCCTGGTCGGCGTTCGCAGATACTTAACATGTTTAACGAGATCTTGGTATTTGATCTGAGTCTGGCTACTGGCTTATACGCACTAACCATCTACGCGGGGACAGTTATGGGCACTCGACGTCGTGGTATCAGCCGAAGCACTTCGTGACGCCAGCGACTGAGCGGCGCGCGCCGGGTTGGACCGCGTAACGTGACTTCCTTTGTAATGGAGGTTGCTAGGTCTGCTCTCCGGCCGCGTACGCAACGTGCAGGTGTGCTATGGGCGATGGGCCCAGACCCCTGTGCGCTTAGGTTTAGACCGGCGTGCTGGCTTCTCTGTTATGCCTAGGTGGGGCTGCGACGTGTTGATCTTACGAGGCCGGGCATGACCCAGGAAAGTGTGTCCGGCCAAATGGGATCGAGCGTGTTGGGTTATGTGGTGCACCCCTACAGGGAAGTTAATCTATTCGAATAGCCGTGATCTTCGGTAACAGTACGACTTGGAGTTGTACCTTGACCTTATGACAACTAGAACCAGATACTTAATAAAACACACCCTTCCAAGTGCCAGATACAACCGGTGATCGCTCTCTCACAGGGCGACGAGGAGAGGATCATCGGTTAGGGTTATGCTATGCAATGCTACTTGGAGGACTTCAGTCTACTCTCTTCTACATGCTGCAAGACGGAGGCTGCTAGAAGCGTAGTCGTCGAAAGGACTAGCTATCCCCCTCTTATTCCGGCATTCTGCAATTCAGTCCTCATATGATAGCCTTATTCCAGTTGATACCAAATCATACATATGTAGTGTAGCTCCTTGCTTGCGAGTACTTTGGATGAGTACTCACGGTTGCTTTCTCCCTCTTTTCCCCCTATCCCTTCTACCTGGTTGTCGCAACCAGATGTTGGAGCCCAGGAGCCAGACGCCACCTTCGATGACGACTCCTACTACACTGGAGGTGCCTACTACTACGTGCTGCCCGCTGACGACGACCAGGAGTAGTTTAGGAGGATCCCAGGCAGGAGGCCTGCGCCTCTTTCAATCTGTATCCCAGTTTGTGCTAGCCTTCTTAAGGCAAACTTGTTTAACTTATGTCTGTACTCAGATATTGTTGCTTCCGCTGACTCGTCTATGATCGAGCTTTTGTATTCGAGCCCTCGAGGCCCCTGGCTTGTAATATGATGCTTGTATGACTTATTTTAATTGTAGAGTTGTGTTGTGATATCTTCCCATGAGTCCCTGATCTTGATCGTACACGTTTGCGTGTATGATTAGTGTACGGTCAAATCGGGGGCATCACAAGTTGGTATCAGAGCCGACTGCCTGTTGGAATCCCCCTTCCACACTCCTTGGCCGAAGTTGAGTCTAGACATTACTAAAACTTTTACTAACATGGCTGTGTGTCTTACGGGCACACGTCGCCATCGGGTGGTAGTAGGATCTTTTATTTCCCGACCTATACTCTGGGACTCTGACATCTCTCCTATTCGGGTTAAATGAATTTACTTAAATCTAACTTTAGGATCTCGTTACTACTTTCTCCCAGAGACCCCCTCGGTACGAACGATCGCTTGCTTCACCAGAAGATTCCAAAGACACCCTACGATGTTCTCTCGAGACTATGTGCCATCGCTTTTACCATTCCCTACCACCGATGTATCCTTATGGATATCTACCTACATTTTTCATTGATACATTCAACCCAGTTGATCTTGTTATTACAAGATACCTTGAAATCCTTTCTATTTGTTCCGAGAATAATTTATGCCTACTGCCTGGCAGTTCCTTGCCACCTGAATACCCCTACGGATAACTTCTCGTCCTTATCGAGTATCCGTTCATCCCCGGTTGTTCATGTGTTTCACAATGGTCTTCGAAGTACTATTCGATCCTCCAAAAATCCTTAATAGCTTATTGCTCTGCAATACTTGTCTGCTTGCATTATGGATGCTTTCCATATGTCGGGCAATATTCATTAGTAACCTTAGGCATCGTCTTTTTGATCCTATTGATTCAACATGAGTGCGAATGCACGCAATCATCAGTTGATCCTTTTAAATTATCTTTTCGGCTCAGACGTTATTTTAAAACATGAGCTGGATCTCGACCAATCAAATTGCTGTCGATTGTACCCCTAAGGCTATTCAACTTATCCATCCCTAATCAGAGCATTGCTTCCGATCCCTTGTCTTAGAATTGATAATTCCTTTGCATTTGAACTTTGAGTTAGTCAGTTGTTTCCATAAACTGATCTCCTTGTATTCCTTCTTCCTCGGGTTGAGTACCGATGCTCACATCAGGCCCCTTGTGGACCACCAGATCCTTTGTTGGATTTTATCCGACAGATTCCTTCATATTCTATAAGCTTGTGAGCCTTTCCTCGGATACATAATGCCTTTGGTAAATTGTATCATCTGCTTTCTCCAGCATGCTCTACTCTTGAGCTTGTGTTATTTATTCCTGAAATCGTGGTATATGCTCCTAAGATGCCTTGATGGGTTGAACCTATGCCTTCCATATTATGTGTGAACTCGAAAGTTTTCACGAGTCATAGTCGTCTGGTATTTTGCCAGATAATTCAACCCTACAACTTCTTCGAAAAAGAGAAGTGAATGAAAGGTTATACACTGAAGAAGTGGGAGTCGACCTTGAACTTGTGTTCATGCCCATGGACACGATGTATATCCTATCATGGAAGCTTCTTGTAATAATAACTATCCCCTTGATATAATATCATTTGGTATCTGTGAATTGATCCTTGCGATCGTGGTTCCGACCATATGTTCTTCTTTGATCCCATTTCTCGGGCAAGTTTAAGCGCTTGTCTTCTGTAGAGCAATACCCCAGTCCAACCTCTACTTTGACCCATCGTCGAGTATTACCCCTCTGGTATCTTGAGATTATCACGGAACTGCATAACTTCTTATGAGTTCTTCTTCAAGTATTATTTCTCACTGATTCCAAAATTTTCCTCGGATTCTGAGTTGTTAGACACTCAAGGACACCGATAGTGAATTGAGTCTGTACTCTGATTCAATAACTATAAGTAATTTTCATTGCTTACGAGTTTAATAATCCTTCAAGTCATTCCTAGCCCGGTTGGCTATATCATTATCGTGCTAAATTTTAACCATGCTACCTAGTCCAGATTCCTGGGTGCACCCTTCTATCATTGTTCAGTTGTCTATGTTTCCCTCGAGCATACATCATTATATCATTTGATCCGAAAAATGATATTTCCTTGTTCACCTAATTGTGGAAATCTATCCTATGGAAATCTCGATGATTTTTTGCTGAGCCTATCAGCCACCTCCTCATCCTCTCCTTGGTTTAATGATGAAATCTTGTTTCAGAGCTCACTTCCATAGATCATTTCTGAGAATCTCACAATGTCATCTCGTCAAATTGTATTGCACCTTTTCTTCTCAGGCATCCTGAGTCAGAGGTATCCTGACACCAATCAAATCTGAATCTCGGTCAGATATGATGGTTGGAACATATTTTCAAGAGTTATAACGTTGGTCTTTGTATGACCCGATAAGGTGGTGTCATACCTAGCCCACCTGGCCGGAGGCCCTATTGTTATAGTTCTTCCTTTTAGCAATATTGGCCATTCTTCCATGAGGAAATTGTAAGACTTATTCTATAAGTTGTTCCTGATGGATCCTTTTTGTTTCCAATGTCTGATCTTCACCTGTTGACCATGTCAATGCTATCTCGAGGCATGTCTATGGTACTCCGATTTTCAACAGGAACATTTGAAGCCCAATGCTAAATGTTTCCTGCTCAATTATCCAAACACCGTTGTATGGGTAATGGCATGAGAATTCTCTCCCGTACCTAAAGAGTTTTCTACTTTCTATCTTGTCATGGATATCATGCTCTGCTTGTCCTTGGGAGGATATACCCTTGAAATATGTGTTCCATTGTCCTGTTTAGATCTGATAATCATATTTTCCTTGCCATTGTTTGGTTTAACCCTTTCTTGTGATCTTTATGATCCAAGCAGAAATATTCTCCTGCTTATGTAAACACCTCGGTGTACATTTCTGTCAGCAGGACCCTGTTACTATTGTTGATGACATTCTGGTAACCACCGATGGACGAGAACTCTGCCTATTGGTCCGCCTCGTTCAACGAGCAGGAAAATGGTTCTCTTCGTCCCTCGCCCTTGGTACCGATGTTGTTGCCAACATAACTGATAGGCTGATCCTCTGACATGCCTTGCTATCATGACCATGCAAGATGTCAACGCCCATCCCTATTTTAACCCACATGGTGGGCCCATAACCCATAGTTCCACAGGATCGAAACCTGACTCTCCTGTATACCCTGTTGTCAAAGTTATTCCTCGTGCTTGACTTTGTATGTAATTCACGGGCCACCTGCCTGTTGATCTATTCTGGTATAAGACGCAATACTTATTCCCGATTGCTTTGAACCGCTTTCACGCCCTGTAACTGGCATCGAACGATTGTCTATCCGCTTGAAACTTCTTATTGTACCTTCTTGCTTGGCTCTCGATGTGTTTCATTTGACCAACTCGAGAGATACCCCTGTGTTCATTCATGGGATAACCCCCGATGGTTAACCCTTATAGCATCCTATCGTTGTAGAGCTGCCCCTTACCTATTCGTAAGTACGTTGGAGTTCCCGAGAAAAGGACGACATCACCATGATGAACTGAAGCAGAGAAGTGAAGACAACAATGTAATGGATCGACCTCCTCGAGAAGAGTAACCAAGACCAACAAGACCCGTTAGAATTTCGCAACCTAATCCCTTCCCCGCACTTCCCCTCTTAAATCTCGGGACGAGATTTCTTGTAGTGGAGGAGAATTGTGACGCCCGGGTAATTAAGCTACAGTGCTCCTCTGCTAATGATGCCACGTCACCTCAATTACTGTTGCTAATCTCGGGTTAATTCAAACCGTTTCAAATTTAAATCCTAAATAAGTCAAACGACAAAAGTTTTCAAATATTAAAATAAAATGTTCGGGCTATGTCTATTATTGCATCGGTAATTATAGTGAAGTAAACACGTTTTTATAAAGTGCCTAGATAATTTAAAATGATTTAAAACAGAAAAGAAAATAAATAAAAAGAAAAGAAACTACAAAAACAGAAAACAAACAGAAAAGAAAAAGAGAGAAAGACCCACCCCTCCGCTGGTCCTCGTGGCCCAGTTGGCCTGTTCCGCCCGAACGGGCCGGCCCACACCCCCACCACTTAACCCCAGTCCACAAGACCGAAACCCTAATCCCTCCCACTTCTCCCTCCCCGATTCCCCACTCCCCTTGCTCCCTCCCCGATTCCCCACTCCCCTCGCTCCCTCCCCCACTCCTCGATCCACTTCTGGATCAGGGCCACCACCTTAATGCCCGGCGCCCTCTGCCTCCCCTGGCGTTCCACCGTTGCCAGGCACTCGCCGACCCCCCCACCTGCGCCGCCTCGTCGCCTCGCCTCATCCCTGCCAGCCTCCCCAGGCCTCGTCGCCCAATCGACGCTCATCGTCCCTGCTGGCAACCGCCGCCCCCGACGCCTTGCACCCGCGCTGTCGCCGGAACCACGCCGCCGGCCTCCTCGAGCTCCTCCTCGACCCGATGCCGTCGCCCGTCGTCGCCACCACCACGTCGCCGGCCTGCCTCCTTCTCCTCCCCGGCGGATGCATCCCGCCGTCTCCGTCCTCGTCATCGATCATCGCGACCCCGAGCTCCGGCGCCTCCCCGAGCTCATTTTTAGCACAACTACAGGGCCCCGTGAGCACGCTTTCCCCATTCCCCCTCTGTTCCGTCGCTGTTTCGCCGTGGCTGCGCGCTCGCCGTGTCCGCGTGCGCCCCTGCTAGCCGGCCCTGACCGCGTCCACCCCTCCCGGCTGCTTGCCGCCTTGGGACTCCGTCCCTCGCCCGGTCCGACGCCCCCCCTCGCCCAGCCTACCTCACCTCGCCCGGCCTCGCCGTGCCTGTGGCCGGCGGCTTCACCCTTCGATCTGGGCGTACGCCCGCTCGGGCTGGGCGCCAACGCCCGTGCGCCCACTCGCCCGTACCCAACCGCTGCGGCCCTGTCCGCCCCCTCGTTCGGGCGCTGCCCCGGTGCCCGCAACGCCCGCACCCGCTAAGGCCCACTGGCCCTATGACATAGGGCCCCCACCCCACAGAACGTTTCCAATAATAAATAAATAAACTTAATTAATTAATTAATTAACTAAATTAATTAAGTTAATTAATCCTAATTAATTAATCTAACTAATCTGTTAGTTAATTAAATAATAGTTTGTTTAGCCTAATCTCTAATTAACCTAAACAGTGTATGACAGGTGGGTCCCACTGGACCCACTGGTCAGGTTGACCAAGTCAACTTTGTTGACTGCTGATGTCAGCATGACATCATGCTGATGTCATTAATCTATTTTTCGAATTAATTTAAATAATTAATTAAATTCCATAAATTAATAAAATCTTTAGAAAATCATATCTTTTAATCCGTAACTCGAATTAAAATATTTTCGACATGAAAGTTGCTCAGAACGTCGAGACGATTCCGAATACGCAACCCGTTCGTCTGCCACACCTCCCTAACCTATCGAACTCGTAACTTCCCCCCCTCCGGCTCCTCTGCCCAAAAACGTGAAACACCGGGGATACGTTCCCGGATGTTTCCCCCCTTCACCGGTATCACCTCATACCGCGTTAGGGTACCCCTAGCATCACGCTTTGACATGTCATGCATCATCATGCATTTGTTTGCATTATATTTATAGTTTCTTCCCCCTCTTCTCTCGCTAGACATCGAGACCGACGCCGCTGCTACCCAGTACGACTACGGTGTTGACGACCCCTCTCTCTTGCCAGAGCAACCAGGCAAGCCCCCCCCTTGATCACCAGATATCGCCTACTCTCCTCTATACTTCTTGCATTAGAGTAGTGTAGCATGTTACTGCTTTCCGTTATTCCTATCCTGATGCATAGCCTGTCCTTGCTACTACTGTTGTTACCATTACCTGCTATCCTACTGCTTAGTATAGGATGCTAGTGTTCCATCAGTGGCCCTACACTCTTGTCCGTCTGCCATGCTATACTACTGGGCCGTGATCACTTCGGGAGGTGATCACGGGCATATACAATATACTTTACGCAGTTACCTTACCTGTGATACTGTTCGGAGATGGGGGCTGAAGGGGCAGGTGGCTCCATCCAGGTAGTGGTGGGCCTGGGTTCCCGACGGCCCCCGACTATTACTTTGAGGCAGAGCGACAGGGCAGGTTGAGACCACCTAGGAGAGAGGTGGGCTTGGCCCTGGTCGGCGTTCGCAGATACTTAACACGTTTAACGAGATCTTGGTATTTGATCTGAGTCTGGCTACTGGCCTATACGCACTAACCATCTACGCGGGGACAGTTATGGGCACTCGACGTCGTGGTATCAGCCGAAGCACTTCGTGACGCCAGCGACTGAGCGGCGCGCGCCGGGTTGGACCGCGTAACGTGACTTCCTTTGTAATGGAGGTTGCTAGGTCTGCTCTCCGGCCGCGTACGCAATGTGCAGATGTGCTATGGGCGATGGGCCCAGACCCCAGTGCGCTTAGGTTTAGACCGGCGTGCTGGCCTCTCTGTTATGCCTAGGTGGGGCTGCGACGTGTTAATCTTACGAGGCCGGGCATGACCCAGGAAAGTGTGTCCGGCCAAATGGGATCGAGCGTGTTGGGTTATGTGGTGCACCCCTACAGGGAAGTTAATCTATTCGAATAGCCGTGATCTTCGGTAACAGGACAACTTGGAGTTGTACCTTGACCTTATGACAACTAGAACCGGATACTTAATAAAACACACCCTTCCAAGTGCCAGATACAACCGGTGATCGCTCTCTCACAGGGCGACGAGGAGAGGATCATCGGTTAGGGTTATGCTATGCAATGCTACTTGGAGGATTTCAGTCTACTCTCTTCTACATGCTGCAAGACGGAGGCTGCCAGAAGCGTAGTCATCGAAAGGACTAGCTATCCCCCTCTTATTCCGGCATTCTGCAATTCAGTCCACATATGATAGCCTTATTCCAGTTGATACCAATGCATACATATGTAGTGTAGCTCCTTGCTTGCGAGTACTTTGGATGAGTACTCACGGTTGCTTTCTCCCTCTTTTCCCCCTATCCCTTCTACCTGGTTGTCGCAACCAGATGTTGGAGCCCAGGAGCCAGACGCCACCTTCGACGATGACTCCTACTACACCGGAGGTGCCTACTACTACGTGCTGCCCGCTGACGACGACCAGGAGTAGTTTAGGAGGATCCCAGGCAGGAGGCCTGCGCCTCTTTCGATCTGTATCCCAGTTTGTGCTAGCCTTCTTAAGGCAAACTTGTTTAACTTATGTCTGTACTCAGATATTGTTGCTTCCGCTGACTCGTCTATGATCGAGCTTTTGTATTCGAGCCCTCGAGGCCCCTGGCTTGTAATATGATGCTTGTATGACTTATTTTAATTGTAGAGTTGTGTTGTGATATCTTCCCATGAGTCCCTGATCTTGATCGTACACGTTTGCGTGTATGATTAGTGTACGGTCAAATCGGGGGCGTCACATTATTTTTGTCTGGCTTTTTTTCGTCTGGTTTTTTTCGTCCCATCATCCACCATCCCCCTCCCATTGGTTTTTCTTTTTTCTCGTCTGGCCGGCAATACCCAACGTATTTATGGTAATCAATTACAATTAATACACGTATGGTAAGGCTATAAATTCAGAAATCTCAAATATAATAATTATAGTAATAAATCAATCCAGGTATGGTAAGGCCATAACTCAGGAAATTTCGAATATGGTCATTATATGGTAATAAATTTAAATTACCCCAAAGGCTATCAATCCAGGTATGGTAAGGCCATAACTCAGGAAATTTCGAATATGGTAATTATATGGTAATAAATTTAAATTACCCCAAAGGCTATCTCTACTCCTAAAGGAGACTGTGGTAGGTCATTGTATCGTTCGTTTGTCTCGTCCAACCCCCTTTTCCCGTTCTGTTTGGTTTACGAAAGGCAAGTTTCGATATGATTTGATTGCATGATACCTTTGCCTTTTCCCTGTCCTACAAAATCAGATCGCGATCTGATTTGATTGTTTGACATGATGCATCGTAAAAGGAGCGTGGCCTCCCACCAGAACTCACCGATCTTCTCTCCACGCACCGTCCGGCTCCCTTGCGTCGCTGCCGCCCCAAGCTCTCCACCGGTGCTGCGACGGCCGCGACATTCCATAAGCCGCCGCCTTCCCTCCAGTTCTGGGCTACCATCGACTCCCCTGCGTCATTCAAGGTCAGGTGGAGGTCGTGGCACCATCCATCTGCCTGCGTAAGTGCCTCCTCGCCTTGGTGATGCGGCTATTGGCGTCAGAGGGTCGTCACCCAGTAGGACTGCATCCTCTCGCGTCTCCACCCGACTGATCCGGCACTGGCGATTGGCATCTTCCCGCCGAGGGACCGCGTCCTGCCCTGCGCTTCGTCCATCCGCCATTCGCCTCCTCTCCTCTCGCGTCCGACAAGCACATGGGCGAAGCCCATCGAAACCCTGCTTGGCCCGTCAACTCAACTCACACGCATGCTCTGTTTCTCTCGTTCCAAACCTCGAACAGGAGCGCTAGGGTTAGCGCCGTCACCAATCCCAGCCCCTCCTACTTGGCGGCCACTCGGAGTCCTCTGCCGGACCTCGCTGCCCTGGTCCGCCGCTGCCATCTGTACCCCTCGACGCACCCGGTCAGCGGCCACCGACCACACCCCCTCGCACCAGCGTTCATCCCATTGCTTATATGTCCAAGCATTCATGTCTTTTGGAACATGTGTTTAATTTGTGAATTGTGCACAGGGGCGAAAGTGTAGAACCGATCACATCGATCTGGACAACGGCGGTGCTTGAAAGTGTGGCACCGGTTTTTCCCTCTTTGTTCAGAGAAAAATCGCAAGAGGTAATTGGCAGGCCTTCTTACTGCTGCAATTATCAATTAGCAGAAGCTGCATGTTTGCTTCTCTGGCTAAATTGGTGATGGGCGAAAACAATTCTCACATGGGTGTATATCAATCCCATGAATACATGATAACTTGCAGGCTAGCTCATTATGATTAATTCATGCCAGTATGTGCAAAGAGAAATCTGTACGAGCCGCCACTGTAATCAGGTCTAATAAATAGATCAGGTCTAATTTGAGATGCAATCGACCAGCTGAAGCGAGTCGACGAGGTCTTGGCTATTGCTGCCGACCTATTTGTTTGAGCCGCCACTGTACCGGTCGTTGGTGCCGATGGAGTGGTGAGACGGCGGACAATCATGGTGAGATATAGAGACTCGATGTACTATCAGTGCATTATTGTCTTGTGGCTGTGGCCAAATGTAAACGGACATCTTCCAGCAATTTGCCATATTATTTTTTGAGTAGTGTATTGTAACATTGCATTTTCGTAATAGGAACCAAGTCAAACACAAATGGGCCTGATGTCACATAGTCGATGTTTTGGACATATAACAACCTTTAAATCTTAATTTAGTTGCTATTGGAAGGCTCTGATGCTTAGAAACCTTGTATGTTGTGAAATTAGCAACGGCATGTATGTGTTTCTCTCCCTGGCTCCACATCAGACTGTTGCTCTAATATTCGTTCTAGGTTATTTAGTTGCTATTGCAAGGCTTTGATGCTTAGGAAACTTGTATGTTGTGAAATTAGCAATAGCATGTATGTGTTTCTCTCCCTGGCTCCACATCAGACTGTTGCTCTAATATTTGTTCTAGGTTAAGAAAGGCAAAAAGATGCTTATTCTCCATGGTACAAAGACTAGCGCAGTTACTCCGTGGCGGCGGATCTTTTTCACCCGAAGTGTTATCATGCCGTGAAGTATATCAGGCCATTTGAGAGCATGTGTATCTATCTACAAAGAATACAACACACTTTTCTATCTACAAAAGAATGCACTACCTTGATCTTTTCGTGTTTTTGGAAATGTCTATCGCATAATTGTATGTTACATCTTCTTCTCTTTAATTTACCAACTGTGAATTTTCTATGACATGGCTAACCAGATTTTTACTTTAGGGAAAACAAGCTGGTGTAGGAATCATCTTGTTTGGTGTTTGGTTGCGGCTGGAAGCTTCTCACGTGTGTTACCATGAGACATAATTATTCCTACTTTTCTCATTTCTGATGTGGAGGTTGGCATGTTGTATTGTAGCGGACTTGGATAGTATCACATCATTATTATTTTCATTCTTTATTTTTATAAGTACTTTAAAGTTATTTGTAGATTATCATCGGACCTTCAACGGTTTTTTTAAACACAATACAAATGCAAGCATTCATATATACTCGCATGCACTCACTCCTATGAACACGCACAAACACCCTATTCCTATGAGCACATCCGAGAGACTGAGCCGACATGTCATCTTGAAATTTTACGAAGTCACAATAGGCGCCTCGTAATCGACGGGAATGTCTCCTCCCACTAAACCAGAAATCCTGAAATAAATTTAGGATAAATGCGAGCACCTAGATTTGAACTCCTGTGGGATGGGGATACCACTATCCCTGTAATCATGCAACCATAGGTTGGTTCACGATCTTCAACAGTTGAGAGATGAACCTGCATGGAAGTTTTCATAACAAAGGAGTTGTCATTATTTGCAAATGCTTTACTTTCATTATATGTAAATGCTTTATTTGTGGATATGAACTATAGTTTTGAGGTGAATAAACATTGTCGGATGACAATGTTGCTTGATGTGCTTGAGGATATGGTATATCATCGACACCATTCATTTTGAACCATTAGAATATTTGTGCTCCCGTGGCAACACACGAGCAATTACCTCCTGTTGTCGGACGCGTAAAGAATGAGTTACATGCATCAATGCCCCTCTGCAGTACTTTCCAATTTATTTTATGCTAAATAATGTCAAATAAATGCAGTTAATTGTAAAATGCTTGGGTGTTGATGGATCCTTTATGTATCTCTATCCCAGTGGGTCCACAGGTGATACTTGCCATGTTCTTTATCCTAACTGGATGCAAGTAGCATGCGTTTTCTTTTCAATTTCTTCCCTGCCTTGATGTTGATTATCACTTTCTATATGTAGTACAACAACTTCTGTCGAGAAGATTTTTTTTGCTGCGTTGGCATGTGTGCGGTGCGGGCAGCGGCCGAGCGGGGAGCGGGGTGGCGGCGTGCGGTGCGGGGCGGAGGCGGGCAGAGTGGGGAGGCGACGTGTCGTGCGGGGCAGAGGCGGATGGAGCGGTGAGACGGCGGGCAATCATGGTGAGATATAGAGACTCGATGTACTTTCAGTGCATTATTGTCTTGTGGCTGTGGCCAAATTTAAATGGACATCTTCCAGCAATTTGCCATATTATTTTATGCTAAATAATGTCAAATAAATGCAGTGGGGCAGCGGGCGGCGTGTTGTGTGGGGCGGAGGCGGAAGGAGCGGGGCGGCGGCGTGCGGTGTGGGCGAGGGCGGACGGCGGCGTGCAGTGCGGGCGGAGGCGGACGGAGTGGGGCGGAGGCGAACGGAGCGGGGCGGTGGCGTGCGGTGTGGGCGAGGGCGGACGGCGGCGTGCGGTGCGAGCGGGGCCGGGCAAAGGCCGGACCGGAGGCGAAGGCGAACGGGGTCGGGGCGGGGCGAAGGCTGACGCGATGGGCGGCACGGCGGTAGGCGACGGCCCAGGCGGGGTGGAATCGGCGGTGGGTGGCTGGATATACGGTGGGCCAGCGTCGGGGAGCTGCGGCGGGGTGGCGGCCGTGATGGGAGCTGTGGTGAGGTGGCGTGGAGCAGGAGGAAGAAGTGGAGAGGGGGAAAGGAAATGAAGAGCGGTTGGGCGTTGGCGCGCGGCCGCGGTTTTTACATCTCCTGCCTCCGGAGATGTAAATTTGCACCTCGAGGTGTTAAATTTTGCATCATCTGGAGGCGGAGATGTAATTCTTTTTTGCATATGGACCATATGTTGGAGAGCTGTTTTTTGCCTCAAAGGATCCAAAAGTTGGTTATTTTTACATATGGACCGTTTATTGGAGATGCTCTAACCTCATCCGCCGGTGCTACCATTGCTTCTCCTTGTGAAACCAGTGGTCTGGCGGCTATTGCCATGAGGCCTTGGAGCCGGACTTGTGCTCCTCCTCTTGGAGGTCATGGCCGGTGTCCTGAAGCCGATAATAGGACATGTCTGGCATGCGCTAGGGCAGTGGCATCGCAGAGGACAAGACCAATATTGTTTGAGATCGGTCTTGATGGTGTGGTATGATGTAGTCGATCACAACTGTGGGGATGGGCGTGCCGAAAGTGCGAATGGAAACGGCGAGTCCACGCCGAGCCCTCCTTTGGCGAGCAAACGACGACGGCGAGTGTAGGTGAATTCTAGAAAGGAGGTCTTTTTTCAGAACTGGAGTGCCACTTTCTCTCTCCCTTACATTGGATTGGGTTGCATCATGCTTTTGGGTTGATCCTTCTGTGTGTTTCCACAGGCTCCACCTTCTGTTGTCGGAAGCGCAAGGAATGGGTTACATGCATCAATGCCCCTCTGCAGTACTTCCTTTTACATCGGACTATTTCTTTACTACTCTTTACTAACTGCTAGGATGGGTTCATGTAATCTTTACTACTCTTAGCAATATTACGAATGGGAGTTTGTGGTCAGCAACGGTGGTGGGGACACCCGTTCTCATTTGAAAGGTGGATATTTTAATCATACAGAAGCAAGGAGCATATCAGAGTTATTTGTCGCTATTATGTTACAATGTTCAAAAGTATCTTTGCAGAAAAATATTCCTCGGGATTTAGTTCCATTTGCAAAGAAATGCCTTTATTTATTGTATAGGGTTGCAGAGATATATCGTTTAAAAGAATAGTTTGGGTGCCATCAAATCAATGGTAAACACTTCTTTTTAGAGAAAAGACCATTGCCCAACTTTACAAATAAAGCCATAGAAGGTTCACAACATTGTCACACCCATACAATCAAATGCCATGGCAGCACAACAACAAGCACAACCCAACAGACCAAGTTCAACTTTAGGCACACAGGCCACAACCAGGTACCAAAACTAGAAGCTAGCTAAAGACAACCTGACGATTGCTAAGCAGTAGGTTGCGCCCTTGGAGATAGAGAGATCGCCATAGCCCTGGCGCGTGAGATAAGCATATCTGTGGCGTCCACATCGCAGGTCTTAATCAAAGGCTTTAAGAGATTTAAAAATAATGTCAACTGATTTCGAAGGGAACACATGTTCAATGGTAAACTTATTTTGGGTCATCCAGAGAGCCCAAATGACTGCAGCAAAGTCAGGCCAGAAAATACGCCACAACTGCCCAAACAAAGAACTGACAAGAAGTAATAACTGAGCGAAACTAGATGGAGACCGCCGAGTACAGCTCCACGACAGGACCGCAAAATCATAAGAAGATAAAATATGGTTAGAATCTTCTGGCTGAGAACAAAGAGAGTATGTTGCCGCAACCCGAGTATTACGCTTCCGAATTTGATCCCAACACGCAGCAGCATGGAGCTTCCCACAAATAGCTTGCCAAAGGAAAATCTAGATTTCAAGCAGAACACAAGCCCTCCAAACACCCTTGAACTTCAGAGTAATAGAACCCAAAATGAGCTTGCGGTAAAGCGACTTCACCAATAAAACACCCCGAGGAGGAATGAGGCTAGACCACCGAATCTGAAGTCTCCGAGAGCGAGGGGAAGGTGGAAGCAAGCTGATGCCACTGTTCCAAATCTGCATGAGAAAGGGAGCAACGGAAGGCCAAATGGCAACCAAAGTAGGCAAGATGATAAATAGTTATCTCAGAATTGCCACAAAAGGAAAAAAGAAGAGGGAAGGAAGAACATAAAGGGGTGGCCCATGCCGGCCCCATGCCACCAGACAAGCAAAAACCAAGTAGATTCCCCATCATTAACAATAAATTTACGGCATGTTGTAGAGTTAAAATGATTATTTTTATTTGTTTACTAAGTAGCAACGTACCTACTGTGATAGTAGCGGCTGGGTGTGGATATGGTGTTGTAAAAAAGTTCGACAATACCAATTGATGTGTATAAGAATTGCAAGTACACGACAGGTGTTGAACCACTAAAATATTTATATATGCAACCAGCAAAAAATGTATCCATTGCCCGTAACAACGCACGGGCATTCTACTAGTAAGTGTAGGGGGTGCACGGCTGTGTTTTCTGAAACAGGAGACGGAACCAACATTATGCAGAGCACAAGGTAGCTAGATACTCCCTCCGTTTCAAAATGAATGACCCAACTTTGTACTAAAGTTAATACAAAATTGAGTCATTTATTTTGGAACGAAAGCAGGGCCGGTCCTGGGGCGGGGGGGGGGGGGGGGGGGGGGGGGGGGCAGGAGGGGCGACCGCCCCGGGCCCCCACGATCGAGCACCATTCCTCTCCGATCGCTGAATGCCCAAGGTAGTTGGGCCTGTACTGGATCGCTCCACCTAGCCCAAGTAGTAATATAGCTACGTTGATGTATCTGGAGCGTCTAATCCCCTTTAAAAAAGCTGGACCGTCGGTCAGGATCGGGGGCTAGGAGCCAGGGCACATTCCACTAGCACGCGCTGCCATGAGATCGCCACAGTTAACCTAACGGTTGCTCGAGAAGGAAACCCAAAGATACATGGCCGCGCGTCGGAGCCGGCGGCGCACCAACGATTAGTTTGTGGATATGAGCGTTGTCTGCCAGGTCAATGTCTTTCGCTGTACGTATCACTGACCGATATGCTTCTACAGTTTGGGAAGAAGGATTTTATGGTGTAGATCTCAAATAGATTAAGAACAGGATGATGTTCTGGATGCAAATCGTGACGAGTAGTTTCGGGTTGAATTGTAGGATGGCACAATAAATTTGCACAACTAGTAGGAGTAACTTTGCACGATTGCAGATTAGATTTCTAGTCTATTCGCAAAAAAGGAAAAGATTTGATTTCTAGTCTATGAAGAATATTTTGCATATCATTTTTATTTATTTGCTCCTCTAATCTTAATTTCTTGGACACTGCTATTTATTGAATAATAGTCTTACCATTAAGCAGTCCAAGAACAACTATGCTTTTTGATCAAATTTCTTTTAGCACAGTCAGTGTCTTCGAACCTTCGGTACCTGAAACCATATAACTATGCTCCATTGTTCTAGTTAGCTTGACAATTAACATGTCTTTGTATTTCCAAGGATGTCTTGTGATAATGACCTTCATATATTTTCTATATATATAGGGATACTTATAAGATCACAATGACACAAATGTTAAGTGTTCACCAAAAATATTTTGTATATATAGTTATATACGTGTATTGATTATTATTGAGGGCCCCAAAATTTAGTTTTGCCCCGGGCTCCTAAAATCTCAGGACCGGCCTAAACGAAAGGAGTATATCCGAGGAGTTCATCGGGTGGCTATCTTTAGCTCTTTCTGGCACTACGAGCTGTCTGCGGCGTGGCCTCGCCTCTCTCGTCATTCTTACCGCATGACACATCTGGCGGCACGGCAACGGCTGCCTATTCGATGGCGCATCTCCGGACGTTGGTCGAGCTGTGGAGATGATACGCGACGAGGCCTGGCTGTGGGCTTGCGCTGGCGCTGCTGGGCTGGCCCTGCTCCTGCCCGAGTAGTAGCGGCAGACACGCCCGCTTTCCCCGTGTGTCACGGCCCACCCTCTACGTGCCATCCCTGTATATTCGCTAGTCGGCTGGGCACCCCGTAATTTCATTCTACCTATCAACGCAATGATACGCAAAGCTTTTGTGTATTTGTGAAAAAAAAGACATATCCGAAAATATGCTAGCTAGTTTTTCTGGTACTTAAAAGAAAGGGAAGATCTCCTACAAAGTATATGTGCTGACCGGCTTGAACAAAACGTCTGTCTCTACTGTTCGAAGGCCCTGTGTGCACAGCTAATCATTAGTACACCACGTTTGAATTGGGTGACCGGCTGAACGACCAGGCTCGCTAGCTGTCGATCCCGGGCTGGATGATCTGCATGCATGAGTTGTGAACTTGTGATCGATCATTGATCTTGGATATGCTCTAAGCCCACTAGCATATGCTGAAGAAAGCAGATCAAAGTGATGTTGATGCATGTGACGGGCAGTCTGAATCGCCGATGGGTGTTGTGTTTTACCCTTGCGGGTATTAGCAGTATGCCAACCACTTTACTTGTGAAAGTAAAAAAATCAATTAATGGCTATTGTACCCCTGATAATGCAATGAGTAAAGCCACACCTACTACTTTCCATCATATATACACGCGCGCGCGTATGTATGTCTTTATATATGGCTGTTCTTTCCCTCTTGAGCATTCCCTCTTTACATGCTAGAGATGTGAAGGGTGACCTTTTTCGATAAAGGGCGATTTTATTAACTCAAAAATGTAGCATTAAGTGAAGGGTGACCTGACCCATGTAAACAAAAAAGAAGACTATAATTTTATCTGCAAGTCCAACTTTCATATCTTTATAAGGGAAAAATCTCTGCTCCAGACGCTATTTTGGCCTGACCGTGACTTAGGGATGAGCGGCATTGGGAAAAATGATTCAACTTAGTGAGATTCTTCGGCTGCAGAATTCAGCTATGTCACCTGATGTGCTTCGGTCCATGGTGCTCTCTTGTAGGAAATCACTTGCACATAGTGGAAAAGGAAGCGAAATAGTGTCGAAGTTGAAGAACATTTCATGTTAGCAACAAATTTGAAAATCCAAAATTAAATGTGTGTCAAAGCTGTAGTTCAAGATCAGATGCGTCAGATGGCTCAGTCAAAAAAGGTGTAATTATGACTGTCTACTCCAAAATGTGTAATACAAATATTGGAGAATTTCTATGGAACTGTTTATTTTAACAGCAACAGATTTTATTCCATCGGAAAGGTGTGACAGCACCCGGGTGTCCCGGCACCCTATAATCTTATCCGTCCAACTGTATTACGATTCGTGCGAGCCACTGTAGAGTTGCAGTCGTATTGCAGGTGCAGCGTAATTAGTCAGGTCTTTTTAAAGAGACAAACAGCGACGGGAGGGAGGGAGTAGCATGCAGAAGCAGGCTTGGCAGGAGTAGGCCTAGCAGGAGGTTGAAATGACAGGACGGTGCATGCGGCCTTTGCCCTTTGGTCGTATCACAAAGTGGATAGGGTAGGGCCTCGCAGGCTACTCTGCATTCTGCATGGGTCTAGGTACTGTTCCTGGCCAGTTTGTGATAATGTGCATGAGAGGTACCATGTGAGAAAGGGAAAGGTGAGGACAGAGAAAGAGAGTAAGTTTTCTAGTAAGCACTTTTCTGGAATTTAAGATGTTTAGGATGTTTAGAAAGAGTGAGAAGAGAGGGAGATGGTTTTTAGGATGTTTCGCCTGGGATTTAAGTGAGAGAGAGAGTAAACAGAGAAAAATAATCTTCGGTACGAGAGGTGTTGTGTGTGAGAGATAAAACGAAGAGAGAGAGAGAGGTGTGTGTCAGAGAGAAAACGAAGAGTGAGAGATGCTGTGAGAGACAGAATAGAAATATAGAATGGAGAGATGTGTTGCGTGAGGAAAGGAGAGAGATGCGGTTTCTTTACCAGTGGCCGACATGTCCAGATTCCCTTGGTTAACAATTAGTAGGTCTGCTAATTAGTTGTCGCTACAGTACACATCACATATCCCTAAACGCTAGAATCTGTACCAACGGTGGCACCCGGGTGCTGAAAATCCACTCTCTTTATTCCATTTACAACATTTTACAAAGAGTACTATGAGAGGGCTCACACTTGACATGGCGAGAACATCTGTCGCGGTACAAGATCCTCTCCCTCTCTTTATGAAAAACGAAGTAAACAACAACACTAATGAGAAGAGAGATGATCATACGGAGGTTTGTGAAACCCACCCACCAATTGGTGACCCAGAGCTGGACATGTTACTGGTTTGTCGCAAACACCTCTCTGGACTCGTGATTTAAGAAAGACAGGTCCTGCAGTTTGTTAATCCCCTCGGATCAACACACCGGCATAAAGATGGAACACAATCATGGAAAGCCGAAAGGCGATGCGATCTGCGAGCGAGAAAGGAAATCATGATTGGTTATCCAAGAGCATGTTCCAGGATCTATCTCGCGCGCGGAGGATCGGCCCTGCTCTTCGGTTCGGTTGCTGCAACTTTTGCTCCGACGTTCAGACGTGTTCGCACACCCGCGTACACGCATGACACATCGACGTGCACATTCTCAGACAGGTTAGTGATACTACGGAGTGCTAACTAAAAAGAGATCATGTTACCAAATTATCTCATCTTTCTGACTCAGTAAGGCCGTATTGGCCTTTACTCTGTAATAATGCAAGATGTAGTCTAGATTTGGGCCAAAGTAAACGGAATCTAGCAGCAAACTGATACCTGTGAGCCACAGTAGCTACTCTCTTCTGGGATAGAGATTCTGCAGATTTATTCCTCCCGAGTGGGACCACTGGAACAAATAAAGTCAGAATATAGCACGAGCAAGAAAGGCGGGTGATACGTAGGATATCCAAGAGCATGTTCCCCGGTGCTTGTTGGTTCCTAAGTTTCGCGGAGACTCGTCTGCGGTCTTTTCGATCTAGAGTTCGTGATATGCTCCCCCGCGTCGATGGGTGGTGCGAACTCTCGTCAGCTGTCACCGAAGTTGACTAACTTTCCGAGTGTGCAGATTTTAGAATTGTATACACCCGATATCAGTGGAGGCACTTCGAAGTTTAAAAAATATCATGATTTATTTCTATGATTTTGCTTCGTGATGTACACGCGAGTTTTTAAACTTTAAACCAAATTTAAGACCATAAACCATTAGAACACTCTAAGTTGTGTTATTTTTTCAGTTAGAGCTTGTTTTTTCGTGCAGACCACAACAAGTAATATTTTTCAAAAAAAAATATAGGCGCAAATGATTTGAAGCCCTAGCTCTACCAAGCCATTTTTTATAAAAAAATTGACATTCATATTCAAAAGTGCACAGACAGGAAAAACTCCCTCCACAAGGGTATACAGATGTGTTCTACATATATATGTGTAAATTTTTATTACACTAAGGGGTTCTGTACTATCATTGTATTTGTTTTACTTTTTGCAAGAAACACTGGGATCTATTGTAAAGGTTGGTACAAAGCACCCAAAACATAACAATAATTACATTATGGTCCTTAGACAACTACCGCCATCAGGACCGCCGTCGGCGCTCCCTTACCAGAGCCAGCCTGACATTGTCGATGGCAGTTATGAAGTCTTTGTGCTTGTGCACATGCTCCTAAGGACCAACACAATGGAGCTGCAGTCGTCGCCATCAAACCATTGAAATGGTGTGAAGCATATGACACCAAATCTTGCCATCATGTACCCCAACGAGAGACTCTAATCTCACCGCCCCCAAGGAGACGTCAGGATCTATGTCAAACCTACGTCAACCTTGTCCTGCCATTGTATTTGTTAATCATACTCTTAGCATGGTTAATTTTGCGGCATAAGAAAAAACATCTCAAAACATTTAGAATTTCCACTAGTGCAGAATTCTCAGAGCATGCACATTGTGACATGAAAGCAACAGTGTCTCAATTGTCCAAGCTACTGATATCAATAGCGTGAGCGCCGACCGATGGCCCGTGTACGTACGTGTAGGGCATACCAATTCTTCCCGCACCTTGATCAGGTCCTTGGCTGTTCAGACCTGCAAATCTCCTTTGGCAGTGGCTGTTGTTTGATCTGGCCATTGCCAAATGAGTACATTGGTCGTTAGATACTGCACTAAGCTCACGCCATCTATTCTACAGGTCAAAGGTTGCTCTTCCTCTAGCGACGAATTGCCACGTTAGTCGGGCCGGCAGATCGAAGCACCGATATGCACAACACAAGGTAGATAGATGTATCTGAAGATATATTGATGTTTTCGATACTTTATTAATCTAGATCGCCTCTAAATGTCTGGACCGGACAGACCAAACACTTTGGTCAATCACCAGGAGTCTCGAAATGTCCGTGGACCAGTACGGAATCCGGTTGCCTGAAATTCCTCAAACCGGACCAAACATTTTTTTTGAACCCCCCTCCCCCTCGCCCACCCCGCCGCTGCCAAAAGTGGTTTCGGGGATTCCGCCAGCCCACATGGTCCACTGATTGGACCGCGCCCCTCCACGGCCATGTTCAACTGCTACCCTGCTCTGTCTCACCCACTATTAGCCATGTCACATGGTCCAGATTTGATGCCTGCGATTGCATGGCCTCTGTCCCCATTCCTGTCCGCGGACATATTTGAACGTGTCCACGGACATTTTGTGGTTTCTGTTTTGGTGAACCGTGTTAGAGTTTCCTTAATGCTTCCATCTTGATGTAGGATACAGATGTATATGTTATCACCCTCACTAATGCTTCCACCTTGATTTTTATTGTGCGGGTCCCCCTCCCTCTATTTCCACTAGATGTTGCCATCTCACTCAATAAGTTCAATTATGTTTGATTTAGACTGTAGATGTGGGAAACTATTTTGTACCTATGATATATAATAGGAATGGATGGTGGGTGTGTTCTTGTGGTATGAGCATGGTACATGCCAACCAATGTACTTGAAAAGGTAAATACAATTGCTATTTTACCCTTCAAATTTTTGGTGCAATGACCAAGCCCGCACCTACTACTCCGACCATCATATATACCGCGTCCTGTTTTATGCTAGAGATGTGAGTGGTGACATCACCCACATAAACAAATATGTAGAATATCTCTCCAACTGTTCACCCAAGCTTCATATGTTGAAGTGAGAAAAAACCCTATCACAATTGCTATTTTGACAGGACCATGCCTTAGGTGTGAGCGGCATTGGGAAAAATGATTCAACGGGCATGTTCATGATGTAGTGCACATGTTCAGGTTGTTGCAGTGAATTTCCATTTACAGCCCAGTTGACAGGTTTCATGCGCGGAGGCTCGTATATATGTGCCATTTGAATTGATTCGGTGGCTGTCATTTTTGCTGCTTTTTTTTAAAAAGGGGGGTCCCCGGTCTCTGCATCAGAACGATGCATATGACCAACTTAATAAATAAGTAAATAGGTTCAACAAGGTTTTAAAGTCTCAAAACAAATATAAAGGAGAGCTCACAAAGAGCTAAAAGAGCCAAAAGACAAACTAGCCATAAAAAGTCACAACCGGCTGGCATTAGAGAGATAGGCAAACTAATTGCCTATCCTATTACATGATCGCCACCCAAACCGGTTGAAGATATCCCGTACTACCATCTCCCAGCGGATAGATCCAGTAACCAAACGTTCCCTGGCCTCCGTCGGAGTGAGTAGCGACCACATACGGATCAACGCAGTGAATCGAAAAATAACCTGCAAAAAATGAATATTTATTGTTTTGTTAAAAACCAAATCATTTCTGCAGTTCAAGACTGCCCACAATAAAGCACAGACTCCTACGCGAATATGTCTCGCTGTTTCGGGCTCTATCCCGTTAAGCCACGTTCCAAATAATGTGTTGACAGAACTCGGTGGAGTAATATTAAATGCAATATGGACTGTCCGCCATAGAACTTTGGCTAACATGCAATCAAGAAAAAGGTGTTTGATAGTTTCATCCCGATCACAGAAACTACACCTAGTAGATTCTGTCCAATTACGCTTTGTCAAATTGTCCTTGGTTAATATAACTTGTTCATGGACAAACCACATAAACACTTTGATTTTCAAAGGAACTTTGACAGCCCAAACATGTTTGAAACTAGGAATCGAGCTTGAATTGATAACATCAACATACATTGATTTAACTGTAAACTCTTCAGACCTAGTAAGCTTCTAGCATAGTTTATCGGGCTGTTGAGATAACTGAACCTTCATCAGTCTACTTACTAGATGTAGCCATTCTTCCCAATGATTGCCAACTAGCGTCCTTCTGAACTGAATATTAAGGGGATTGGATTGAAGTACCGTTGCAACGAACGCCTCACGTCGTTGAACAATACGATATAAAGACGGGTATTGAATGGCCAGGGGGGTCTCTTCGAGCCAAGTATCCTCCCAGAATCGCGTACTAATAAACTTTGTCCTATTAAACAAGGTCATTCTTGCTACTAGGATGGTTTATACATGCATGTGAAGCAGCATCGGGCGCCAGCTGCGAAACCAATAGCTGTTACATTTGCGTTTGCAGTTTGCTTCAGCTCGATCGATACAACCTGTAGGCAACACACTAGTGCATATACTGCAGAAACTTGACAGAGTAAATGCAAATATCTTCTATATTTATTCCACTGAGACCACCGGCCAGAATAAAGGCCGAATACCAATAAGGCCAGAGGCGCTGTGCTCTTCGCGTTGGCTGTAACTTTTGCTAGCTACGACGGTTTATATGTGTCCACACACCACAGTGTCATTGCAGTCGCGCGCTTTATGTATGTTCATTAATTCATACACTTGCACTTGGCACGCGTTAGCCGGTTCTCAACTTCTGTTCCACTTCCGCGCCGGCGAGGAGCGCTGTCCGTCGATGGGGGCCGCGGCTACGTCGGCCAACTCCGAGACAGCAGGTGACCTCTCCTCGCTGATGACGGCCGACTCTTGGCTCTTGATGCCTCTCTCCCGCTGATCTTATTCCCTTTGGTGAAGCCACGCGCGTGCATGACGGTCTCGTTGGCTGCGATGGCACGGGGTACCACGGGGAGAGCTTACCGCCGCCGGCGTCAGATCCGGACGGCCTGCGGCGCCGGGCGGCGAAGGAGAGGATAAGGGAGCGGATACTGCGCGAGGAGGTGGAGGCGATGGCGCTCGAGTTCGAGGTCCGGCGTGAGCTCATGGAAGAGCGCGCCAGTTTGCTCGCGCGGTTGGCCGGCGGGTCGGAAACTAGGGCAGCGCCGGCGGTGCCATCGCTGAAGACGGCGCCGATCGATCACCAGGTCTGCTGCTCTTCTCTGCTGTCCTCTCGAGGATTTCACCACGTGGATCTTTTTCATCACTTAACTATTGGAATATGTGTGTTGTTCAGTGTGTGCAGTTTGGATCCAAAGTAGACGTGTCTGCGGCCGTGCCAGCCAACAAGCGGAAAACCCCTCATGTCGCTGCTGCATCCGTTTCGGTGGCCACTGGCAGCAAGAAGCACAAGCCTGATCTGACTTGCACGGTGTGCAACATCACGGCAACCAGTGAGGTTGCCCTGCAAGAGCACCTCAGAGGGAAGAGCCACGTGAGGAAGGCCGGTAAACATGCGCAGCCTCACCCAGAGGAGGATGTGGTAATAAAATACATCATATATATACACTACCGGAACAGGGTGCTACCCCGATGGCCAAAACAATGCCGACGGCCACCGCCGGGTTCCTCGGAGATATGCCGACAACCTGGTCCTGGCCGTCGGCGTATCTAGGCCGTCGGGTTAGATGGAGCTAAGCCGACGGCACCCGTCGGCATAGAACGGCCGTCGGCCTATCTGCAAGTACGCCGACAGCTGCCGTCGGCTTACAAGGGCCGTCGGCATAGTGGTGGCCCGGCGACCCCGCTGTTGACGGACGACTAACGTTGTCAGAGCTATGCCGACGGCCGAGGCGGGGGGCCGTCGGCATAGGTCCGCACGCCACGTCACCGATCCGGGCCGCACCGTCCAAAACATATGCCGACGGCTGCCGTCGGCATACCTGCCACGTCAGCGATCCGCGGCACGCCGCCCGCCGCCTAAAACCTGGCCGTCTCTATGCCGACGGCATAGGTAGACTTTTTTTTCATATATATTTTTTAAGCTTTTTTATGTATTATTATATCAACTAACATGTAGCATGTTAAATATAAACATACATATGAATATATATGTAGTTTGTATTTTTTTCATATATTATGAATATATATATATATATATATATATATAGTTTGTATTTTTTCGAGCACGTTAATAATGTGCGGTCATGTTCTTTTGAATATAGATCATTATATTTTATTAAAATCAAAAATAGCTATGCCGACAAAAGTTTTGTGGCGGTTGCAAATGCCCGACACCCGTCTCCAGAGTGTGACCCCCCTCACGTCCGCGGTGTGCCCCCCTCATGGACGGCGCCGGCACCTGGAGGGGGGAAACGGACGCGTCGTGTCTACACGGTGGATGTAGCTGTGCGTTTGGCCCGGATGTTGCTCCCGGGTGTCCCTACAGGCCGACCTGACACAACCGGGTGCAGAGGTCCACTGGTCAAAGACCGTCCGTGGGAAGTCAAAAGGCTAGATCTCGTGGTCAACCGCTCCACGGTTAGGCGGGACGGGGGCCCTGGGGGGTAGCAAAGCCACCGGAGCATCGTACCGGACCCTCATACATGCGAGGTGGTGTTGTTGCATGTCCAAAGAGGCGGCACGCATCTCAGGGGCGTGGCCCCCCGAACGGATGGCGCCGCCGCCGGCACCTGGAGGGGGAAAACGGACGCATCGAGTCTACACGGAGGGGATGTAGCTGTCGGTTTGGCCCGGATGTTGCTCCCAGGTGTCCCTCTGAGCTGACCTGACACAACCGGGTGGAGAGGTCCACTGTTCAAAGCCTGTCCGTGGAAAGTCAAAGGGCTAGATCTCGTGGTCAACCGCTCTAGGGTTAGGCAGGACAGGACCAGCGGGACCGTGGTAGAGAGGATGTGATACGACAACGCGTTGCTGGTTATGAGGACGATGGGGTTAGAGACATGCTAGATGATGTCTTTGCTGCACAGCCGACACCTCCGTCACATTCAGCGAATGAACCGGAGGAGCCGGAGGAAACCGCAAAGGCCTTCCTGGAAATCTTGGCCTCGTCAAAGAAACCTCTCTATGAGGGTGCCAAGCTGTCTGTGCTGGATGCCATCTCGCAACTGATGGCAGTCAAGGCTGAGTACGGTTGTAGCCGAGGTTGCTTCAAAGCATTTCTGGGAGTATGGGCTAACAGCCTGCCTGAGGGCCATGAACTGCCGAAAACCATGTACGCTACGGAGAAAATCATGAAGGCGCTCTCGATGGACTATGAGAAAATACATGTTTGTCCAAAGAATTGCCTTTTGTTTAGGCATGAGTATGCGGATGACAAGTACTGTAGGAAGTGCGGTTCCTCTCGGTATATTGAGGTGGTCGATAAGCATGGTCAGAAGCAGCAGCTAAAAATCCCTGTGAAGGTTCTTCGGTATCTTGATTTTATAAAAAGACGGCAGCGCCTTTTCATCACCGAGGAGTCTGCCAAAATGATGAAGTGGCACAAGGAAGGGAAAAGGTACAATCCAAAAAAAATTGTACATCCATCAGGAGGTGAAGCATGGAAGTCATTCGATATAGAGTACCCGGAGGAAGCAGCCGAGGCTGGGAATGTCAGAATTGCTATAACAGGTGATGGGTTCAATCCATATGGTATGTCGTCTAATCCATATAGCTGTTGGCCCGTATTTGTTATTCCGCTGAATCTCCCTCCTGGCGCCATAATGCAACGCAAGACCATGTTCCTGTCGCTTATAATTCCGGGGCCTGAATATCTGGGGAAGAATTTGAGTGTGTTTATGCAGCCGTTGGTGGATGATTTGCACCATTCTTGGTACTTCCCGAGGTTGACATACGACCGACATCTGCAGAAAAATTTCTTGATGAAAGTTTGGCTACAATATTGCATGCATGACTTTCCCGGTTATGCCTTGTTCTGCGGATGGTGTACAAGTGGAAAGATGCCTTGCCCAGTGTGCATGCAGGCCTTGATTTTCATTTGGCTGAAGAAGGGTGGCAAGTATGTTGCATTTGACCTGCATCGACAGTTCCTCCCTCCAGACCATCCTGATAGGGAAGACAAGAAGAACTTCACAAAAGGCAAAGTTGTCCATGAAGTAAACGAGATTCCAACGTTTTCTGGTGCAGATGTGCTTGCTCAGCTGAAAGCTCTTAAGCCTGCCGGTGAGGGGAAAGGCAAAGGCAAAGGCAAAGGCAAAGGCAAAGCCACAGCGAAGACGAGGGCGAGGGCAAAGGAAAAGGTAAAGGGAATTTTTTTTGAAGGATATGGTGAGACGCACAACTGGACTCACATTACCCCATTCACGCAGCTTCCCTATTTTAAGGACCTCAAACTTCCATACAACATAGACGTGATGCACACCGAAAAGAATGTCGCAGAGTCCCTTTTTCGCACGATCCTCAACATTCCTGATAAGACAAAGGATAATGTTAATGCTACAGTTGATCAACAGAATATTTGTGATAGACCACGTCTACACATGCAGCCTCCCATAGGCAGTCGAAAATCTTGGTTCAAGCCAGATGCTGACTTCGTACTTAAAAAGGATCATAAGATGGAGACATTCAAGTGGCTGAAACACGTCGTGAAGTTCACTGATGGTTATGCGTCGAATATAAGTAAGGGGGTCAATCTTTCAACGGGCAGAGTGACCGGGCTCAAGAGTCATGACTATCATGTATGGATTGAGCGGATTATGTCGGTGATGGTTCGGGGCTATGTCCCCGAGCGTGTCTGGCGTGTGCTTGCGGAGTTAAGCCATTTCTTCCGCACGCTTTGTGCTAAAGAGGTATGTCCTGAGAAGATAAAAGAAATGCATAAGAAGGCGCCGGAGTTGATATGCAAGCTAGAGAAGATCTTCCCGCCAGGCTTCTTTACCCCGATGACACATCTCCTTTTGCACCTCCCGAACGAGGTATTGTTGGGGGGCCCTGTGCAGAATCGTTGGCAGTACGGCCCTGAGAGACAGAACAAGCATCTGAGACAGAAATGTGGAAACAAAGCTAAGATTGAAGCTTCCATAGCTGAGGCAGTTATCCTAGAGGAGGTGGCAAACCTCAGGACAGCCTACTATCCGGACCATGTTCCCACGTTGCACAATAAGGTGTCTCGATACAATACAGAAGAACCCAAGTATAAACCCAAGTTGCCTCTATTCATCGGGTAAGGTGGTAGGGCTGGATGCTCGAAACCTTATCTCATGCCACGAGATGAGTGGGAGGATGTCATGTTCTATATCTTGCACAACATCAAGGAAGTTGAGGATGAGTGGATGAGGTAATACCTTTGCACCATTCTTTCAGTCAATTCGTTATGTTCACTTTGCCTAGTTCTTATACCACTTTTCTTATTGTAGTCGATTCGTTGAAGAAGAATGGACGGGAATGCTGCCTCCTACTGAAGCGGAGGCACTTGCTCTTCTCCGAAAGGGTGCTGATGGAAGGAAAAATTTCGTTGCGTGGTTCATGGAGAAAGTAATTTTTCACACTTTCAATTAAACTCATGCACCCTATAATTTCAATTAAACTCATGCACCCTATAATTTCAATTAAACTTGTAGGGAAATGATCCGACCGAATCAATGGATGAAGAATTGAGATGGGTTTCCATGGGTTTTGATCCTGTCGTCATGACATGCGAAAAGTATGATGTGAATGGGTATCGCTTCCATACAGAGGAGCACCAGAACAGTCGGCCTGATCCCAAAACCATAAATACCGGAGTCTTCACTCAAGGAGATAATAAAGTAGATTACTATGGAAGGGTAGGAAAAATATACGAGCTTACATTCAAACGTGGCCGCGAACACCTAAGTCTCACTGTGTTCAAATGCAGATGGTTCGACCCCAAAAAGGGTCTGAGACATACGCCTTCTGTTGGTTTAGTTGAAGTTAAACCATCAACCGTCTACGCCAGAGCTGATCTCTTTATCGCCGCTACCCAGGCCACACAAGTATATTATCTGCCTTACCCATGCCAGAAAGAGTACCTAAAGGGTTGGGAAGTTGTGTTCAAGGTGTCGCCGCATGGTAAGCTACCGGACCCGAACGATGATGATTACTACAACATAAACCCCATGGCATACGAGGGAGTGTTCTATCAAGAGGAACATGATGGCGTGGTCTGAAACAACGAGGATGATGACTTGGGTTATGTTGACCTGGACCCAAACGACGACGACGCACGGATTGATGGTGAGGCAGTTGTGAATCAAAGAGACATAATTATGCTTGAAAAGTTAAATGAAGACGCTGACGATGAGGAAGAGCCTCCACCTCTGTCATACAACGAAGAAGATATGCGTGATAGTGATGATGAGACCGGTCCACAAATAGATTACAATAGTGATGATTCATATGGGTTCTAGAAAATGTAAGTTCTTTTAATGATCATTACAATAGTATGCTTAATGTGCTCTTCTGGTATTAATGTTTTTCCTATATGCTTGTTTAATCGATATCCTTACTAATTGTTTATTCTCTTCTCAATGCAGGTTTGCTAATCATGAGCAAGTCCAGTGGCGCTAGTTTCCTCAGTAAATTTAAAGGACTTACTCGGAGTGGACGAGCCCACAAGGTTCCCTCCCGACTACGCGAGGATGACACCTCACAGGGAGGTGGAGGGGTCGGGGGAGGAGACCCTAGAGGAGGAGGCGGTGGGGGGAGATCCCCTAGAGGAGGAGGAGGCGGTGGGGGGAGAGCCCCTAGAGGAGGAGGAGGTGGGGGGAGAGGCAGCCGGGGCAAAAAACTCCGGGCCATGTCTGAAATAGGAGGGTCTTCTTCGATGCCCTCCTATACAGAGGCACCTTCTGAGTCTGAGGAGGAGGAGTATGTTCCTGATGGTGAGGAGGAGGAGGCCGAGGAGGAGGGTGAGGAGGAGGGCGAGGAGGGTGGAGGGGAGGTTGATCCCGCGTTGTGGGGTGACTTGCCATCGGGTGCTCCGCAGGGGTGGCTGCGTGGTAATGCCGGACTACCTACACCACCTTCTATCGAGGAGCACAAGTGGCTCATTCAACCTGTGGGGACAGAGTAAGTGCCTCTCAATCATATTTTCAACACATGACAATATTTTCTTATTGTACACATGGCAATCATTTGATTCTTTTGCAGAAACTGGATCCTTTGCGGAAAGGGCCGTAAACCGAATGGCCTTATCACTGTCCTGTTGAAGGAGTTTTGGCCTGGCCTATTCTGCCCGCGGCCAGACAGGGACACGCAGCAGCGGGTTTTGGCCACGAGCTGGGCCCACTACGAGGCTTGCAGCAACGCGGAGTACGGGACGGCCGCTAAGGCCGCGATCACCAAATTTTGGGTAAGTTCTCTTCTGAATCACTTGTCTTCAGTTTCGTTCATAGTTTATCATTGAATCACTCAACTCATGCCTTGTTTGCTTCTGGTTTATGCATGATTGCAGCAACTCTATAGAGTTCTTGACGAGCACAAGGCCAGAGCCGACGTGGTCTTGCTTGCGGCCGCGAAGAAGAAAGCTCGTCAGTTGCAGTACGAGGTGCGCTGGGTTGCCGTCTCGCAGTACTACCACTACTACCTGCACCAAAAGATGACCAAAACTCAAGTGCAGAAGCTATGACTTACCTTGAACAGGGAGCAGTTCATGATGGTAACTAATACTAACTTTTCATTGTTTCAAGCAGTCAACTATATGTTTCGTGCTCACATGTCATGCTTCCAAAATTTGCATAGGTTGTTCCTCGTTGGTGCTATGGAAGGCATGACGGATGTGCGAGTTTGGTGGATAGGTGGCTCGGCGCCGATGCAGAGTTTGTTGCCAAGAGCATCAAGGCCCGGGCTAACCGTGGAGACGACGGGACACACGGCCAAGGAAACAGGAACCGCTGGGGCTTCAAGGCCATGAAGGTATATCTATGTGCATGATGCATTTTTGTTCTTTTTTACCGTCATGTTCTTATGTATGGCTGACTTCTATTTAACGTTGTAGGAGGACAAGTTGAAGAGGCCGCTCTCAGACATGGAGTCATGGAAGCTGGCCCCTGAGCGGAGTCATCGCAAGGAGGGCGAGAGCCAGTACTACGGCAAGACCGAGGAGCACCTGGGGTCTTACATTCATCACTATCAGGAGTTGCATCCGGATGTTCCTGTTGCTGAGGTCGCCCAGTCTCAGATCGACGACACGGCGGTGGTGGCCATCCAGGGGAAGAAGAATGGCCGGTATCCGTGTTTCGACGGCTTGATCACTCCTTCGATCTCGTACACACGGCTTCGGGCTACCAACCCGAGCCAGTTAGAGAGTACGGGGCGTTCACAGACTCCCTTAGCCCGCCAGCATGCTGTAAGTACTTCCTCTTTATCTTTTTCTATCTAGCATTCTCAGTTTATTTTCAGCATTGCTCACTTAGAAACAACCTAAATTATGTAGGCATATAAGGAGTTTGTCGAGCATAGGAATCTCGAGGTGCGGGAGTACTTGAAACGAGTGAAGGCAAACGATGATTACAATCGTCAGATGATGACGGTTAGTTTTGCCCTCTTAAAACCAAGCGAAATTTTTGCACTTTCATTCCTTCTGATCTTCTAGTTTGCTTGTTTAACTAACATTCAGGCTATGTTGGCGTCTTGGACTAACCGCACAGATCCACCACAAATGGGACCCCCACCACCACCTGCGGGAGAACCCCCACACGTGCCCACGTTCGATGAATGGGTGGCACTAGGCAGTGATGGTCCGGTTAGTACATTTGCCTAACTACTGGCAAACTAGTTCTCGTTCATGAAACACTATCATATCATATTTACCGTTAGAATCTTTTCTGAAACATGTAGGGGACCGGTGGCTCGACTCCTGCTCCGTCGACCCCAGTCACTCCGATCTGGCAGAGTGGTGGCGGCCGCGATGGCGGTTTTGGCGGAGGTGGTGGTGGTTTTGGCGGAGGAGGTGGTGGTTTTGGCGGAGGTGGTCTTGCTTGATGATTCCGTGCATGTGGCCATCGTGCCATGCCTTTCATATTCCTACTTTTATGATGTTTCATGTCTTGCACTACTTTTATGTTCATGAACTTCCGTCGGTGATGATCTTTAGATGATGTGATGAACTTGAGTATGTTTAGATGATGATGGTGAACTTGAGTATGTTTAGATGAACTTGAGTATGTTTACATGATGAATTGTCATATTTCTGCATAATTTCATATTGTTCTGTTTTCAAATGCTGTCAAATGAATCGGAAAAGAGAAAACAGGGGAAAAAACTATGCCTACGGCAAAGCCGTCGGCATATATACGCCCAGGAGTTACCAGGGCTTGCCACGTGGCACATCTATGCCTACAGCAAAGCCGTAGGCATAGCTGAAAATCTATGCCGGCGGCTTTGCTGTAGGCATAGCCCTGCTGCCAGGAGGAACCAGGAGATGACACGTGGCAAAGATATGCCTACGGCAAAGCCGTCGGCATAGATTCATCTATGCCTACGGCTTTGCTGTAGGCATACCCCTGCCACCAGGAGTACCACGGGTTGCCACGTGGCAGAGGTATGCCGACGGCTTTGCCGTCGGCATAGCTCGGCGACGTGGCATTGCGTGATTCGTCAGCGCTTTTGACGGCGCCGTCCGTTGCCGTCAGATGAAAAACACTGCCGACGACTATACTATGCCGACGGCTGACGTCAGGCCGTCGGCATAGGCCCCTATGCCGAAAGCTATACTATGCCGACGGTCTGACAAGACTACGTTGACGACATCTACGCCGACGGGCCTATGCCGACGGCAACCGTAGGCATAGATCTATGCCGACGGCCCGTGGCCGTAGGCATAGACCGCGAGTCCGGTAGTGATACACATTTCAGTTTTATCTAGTCTCGTATTCGGACTGGAATTAAGAAGAATGTAAAATATATGTTTCATTGCGATATCCATATCTGATTGGTCGAACTAACATGCTCTTTAGGTGAAAAAAGATAGAATAATGGTCAAGTGTGCTATATATATATATATATATATATATATATATATATATATATATATATATGGGTAATGCTATTCTAAGCTTGAGTGTAGAAAAGCTTATTCTACACCCTAGTAACGTTATGTACAAAATCTAGTAAAACACTATATAAAATGTAGTAATTTTTGAAATAAAATTTTTACTATCCAAGTTATTGATTTACTACATTGTCAAAAAAATTACTACGTTTTATATGCCACGTTACTATATTTTGTATAGAGCGTTACTAGGGTTGTAGAATAAGCTATTCTACACTCAAGCTTAGAATAGCGTTACCATAGGGTAACGCTATTCTAAGCTTGAGTGTAGAATAGCTTATTCTACACTCCTATTAACGCTCTATAAAAAATATGTATAGGGGGGATTGACTATTCGTCACCTTGAGTGACGAATAGTTATTCACCACCCCCTCTATTTTAAAATCAATGCACTGTAATTTTATGTTTAGTACATTTTTGACTTATTTCATACGTAATAACAAAATATATAATCACCGTAAAAAATATTTTATATTACGTAAAATTACAAACGTAAAAATATAATGTAAAATATACATAAAATGCAATTTTTCTGATCTAATGATCTATATTTTTGTTTTTTATACCAAATTCTACGTAGTGAATCGACATGAATGTAACTATTTGTATTACATATGTAATTTATTTATGAAACAATCGTAATATTACCTCGGTGAAGAATAACTTATTCTGCATCCTGGGTGATGAATAATAACACTATATATGATGTTAAAAGCATCATACTATCTCCAAATCAAACCCACCTGAATTGGGTTTCCATTTGCACTAGCCTTACAGTATATATGAATTCATGTTTGTTTTCCTATGAATGAAAGATACGCATGCTTGTGCGTATCCTAGAAAAAAGAATACATGAACACGTATTTGGTCTGGGCTTGAGTCCATAGTCCAGACCACTGCAATTCTTTTTTTATTCTATATCTACAGAGAGACATAAAGATTATTTCTTATATGTGTCAAAGAATTGACTGGTGTTTGTGTTTGATGCAGTTCAGCTTGAAGGTAAATGGGTCGCCAGCCTTACCAGCCAAGGGGGAAAACCCTGGTGTTGTTGTCGCTTCGATGGCTCCTGCTGAAAAAAGTTGTGACAACTTGGGTTTGAACTGCATTGTCTGCGGCATCACAGCAAGTAGTCAGAAGAACATGCAAGATCACCTCAAAGGGAAAATTCATATGAGGAAGACTGACATGCTCGCGCAGCCCAATCCTAAGGAGAATGAGGTAAGGAATATGGTTTGGAGTTTGCCAACACTACCCAAATTGAACAAAACAACATATGTGTTTTACGGTAGCATGGTTAACTATAATATTCTTCTTTCCAACTCATTTATTGACCACAGTACTGCCTCCTTACAAATATGTAACACCCCCTCAAACTTTGAGCCTAACTTTGACTACAAATTTGACTAATAAAATCTGAGTTGTATGCCACAAAAAATATATCACTGATTTTGTATCTGGAAGAAGTTATAAATGCTATAGCTTTTGTGGCATATAGCTGACATTTTATTAGTCAAATTTATTGTTTAAGCTAGGCTCAAAGTTGGAGGCGGTCTTATATGCTTGAAAGTAGGTATTATTCTGATCGTATTAGTGTAGAATGCTGTTTCTTTTGTATACAAAAGGGCCCGAACTGCAAATCCAGTAATAATACAAGGCCAAAGTGTATCACAATTTCTGGAACATATATAAAGAGGCCTCAAAGACTATTTAAGCATGATTGCGGAAAAACCAATTTTATATGTTCTTACAAATGTCTTTGGTGCTAATTTCTAGTCTAGTAAAGTCTTTGCATTCTTCCATTATCTTTGAACATTAAGAGGCGTGAGATGCATGGGAGCTTGCGAGAAGGGATTTTCTAAACCTAGGGACATATGAACCCTATAGCCTTATACGGCTAAAAAATATTGTAGAAGTTTGATAAAATACCAAATAAATCATGCTCATAGAGGATGGGTACAAGTATATGCATCTAAAATTCAAAACTTAAATATGACCTGTAACTTACACCGTTCCTTGTTCATCTAGGTCTCATACAGTCATTTAAGTTTTATAAAGTTTGCACGCGCATACTTGTATCCATCCCTAATTGCGTGATTTATGTCATAATTTTCTTAATCTTATGCGCATATTTTTAGGGTATATAAGGTTCAGATGTACTCCCTTCATTCCATGATTCTTGTCTTGCTTTAAGTTCAAAAACATAGATTCATCGTCAATGCCACTTCAAAAACTTGGTATTTCAGGAAATTCCACTATCGATGTTGCAGCGAGGGACGTGCCACCAGTGTCTTTCCAAGTTTTGTGCTAGTGCCATCTCAGTCCCTTTCCTGTCAATCTCTCCTTCTGTGGCCATATGATGTTTTGGTTTTGCACCGTCCCTTCAAACGGTTCAAATCGATCAACCTTGTTAGGTTTGATCCGACATTATATTTTGACATCTTGTCATTTATCAAGGCGTGATCAGGAAAAACCAGGCAAGGTTGATCGATTTGAACGGTTTGAAAAGACAGCAAAACATGAAACATCGCATGGTCAGAGAAGGAGGGAGTGATAGAAAAGGGACTAAGATGGCGCTAGCACAAAGCTATGAAAACATTAGTGGCATATGTCTGAATACACCATTTTTGTTACAATGAGGGATTTTGCCTCTGTTCTTCCTCGGGTCTCCATAACCTAAACGAGTGTCTGCTTAGTGGAGTTTGTGTTTTTTTCATGCAGGTCTGCTCAAAACCAAATGCATCAGCAGCCGTGCTACCGGCCAAGCAGAAGAACTCCGACGTTGCCCCTGCCTCATCAACCCTTTCAGCTGGGCCAAGCAGCAAGAATCAGAAGCAAGACTTGACCTGCACGGCGACCAGCAAGAAGGGCGTGCAGGCTCACCTCAAAGGGCATGCAGGTGCAGAGGCCGGAGATGGTGCTGCCAAAGCTGAAGAACAAGAGAAAGCTGATGTCGAGGAAGAGGGAGCCGTGGAGATCGACGGAGGCCCCGTCGTGACCGGCGAGGAGTATTACATCAAGGCGGAGGGCAAGCTGTTCGTCACACTGCGCCAGGTTGACGACAGCCTCTCGTGTGGTCTGTGTGCCGTGCACGGCTGTGACAAACGTGGCATGATCAATCACATCTACACCAGGGACCACTGGCGCAGAGCCAGTCTCACCGAGGAGAAGGGGGCATCGGAGGCAGCGCTAGAGGCGGTGAGCAAAGATGGCGACGGCGTCCCAGTCACCGACGGAGAGGCTCATGTCGACAACTAATGGCAGCCGTGCATGACTATATATGCATGGGACGGCGGTGTGTGCTGAACTTTGTAGTAGTGTACTGTATGTGTATATGGGCTATTGAGACTCCAGTACAATTGTTGAGCCCTTGTGTGGGTTTGTGAGAGAGCTTGAAACTATCTAAGCATTTCCTGCCAGTACAACTTGTTTTAGACTTCAAGTATAATTTCCTTCCAAGTATTTCCTACCAGTATCTTTTGCTAGTATTTAACTTGTCAAATCAGACATGAAACTCAAGAATCATAGCTTTTGGCTGTTGAAAGATCCCCAGGAGATACAGCGACCATGTCACTACCGGGCATAGGCCATATACGGGTATACACCTATGCCGACGGCTGCCATCGGCATAGACCCGTCGGCGTCGATCTCGACGGCGTAGTCTTGTCATTCCGTCGGCATAGAGATGTATGCCGACGGTATCCGTACAGCCGTCGGCATAGAAATGCTGTCGGCACAGAAAACCACCAGACGGCAGCTGACAGCGCCATCACCGAGCATGACCAACCAGAGGAGGCCACGTGACAAGGATAAGCTGACGGCCCTGGCTGTGGGCTTATCCTTGCCACATGGCCTCCTCTAGTTGCTTCTGGCAAAGGGGTATGCTGACGGCCTGGCCGTCGGCATACCCTGACCACGTGGCGGTCTCTGGTTGTTTCTAACAGCGGGATATGCCGACGGCCAGGCCGTCGGCATACACCTGCCACGTGGCGGCCTCTGGCTTCTCCTAGGCATGTCATAGTTCTGTTCTATTTTTTAAATAGGCTTTGTTTTGCATTTTCCATTCAAATTGACAGCATTTGAATTCACATCAAACCATATTTAGACAGAAATATGAAAGATCGTCAACATCATCATCTAAAGATCATCAACATCATCATCACCATCGAAACTTCATGAACATAAGTATGAGACACGGACATCATCATCGTCATATAAAGAACGCTAAGAAGTACGAAACATGGAAAGTATTGCAAGACATGGAACACATCATCGGCCAAGACTAGGATCATCGCCGTGAGCACCGCCAAGACCAGCACCACCTTGCCAAATCAGAGAGATTGGGCTCTCTGAAGCCGGAGTCGAGCCACCAACACCAGTTGGAAAAACCGATGATGCTAACCATGGGGGCCAATATTTGAAAAGAGATTGCAAGGGTAAATATGATAGTATTGAATCAATGAGAACTAGTTGGTGAATAGTTAGGCAATGTACTAACCGGAGTCCCACCGCCTAGTGAGACCCATTCATCGAACATGGGCACGTATGGGGGTTCTCTAGAAGGTGGTGGTGGGGGTCCCATTGATGGTGGATCCATGTGGTTTTGCATACACGAGAACATAGTCTGGATGTTAGTTAACCACGCAAACACGAAGGTCAGAAGAAATGAAAGCGCAAAATTTAGCTTGGTTCTAAGTGGGCAAAACTAACCATCATCATCCGACGGTTGTAATCCTCGTTTGCCTTTACTCGTTGCAAGTACTCCCGCACCTCGACATGCTTAAGCTCGACAAAGGCCTGCTGTGCCTAAAAAATTTAGGTTGTTTGTAAGTGATCAATGCTGAAAATAAAGTGAGAAAGTGAGAAAAAACAAGATAAGGGGGGAAATACTTACAGCATGTTGGCTGGCTAAGCTAGGCTGCGAACGGCCCGTACTGCCGCTCGGGCTCGGGTTGGTAGCTCGAAGTCGTGTGTAGGAGATAGAAGGAGTGATCAAGCCATCGAAGCACGGGTAGCGGCCATGGTACTTCAGCTGAATGGCCACCACCGCCGTCTCGTTAAGCTGAGACTGGACGACGTCAGGAGCATGCAGACCAGGATGCAACCTCTCAAACGACTCCTTGTAAGACTCTAGGTTCTCCTCGGTATTGCCGTAGTACTCGCTCCCGCCTTCCTTGCGCTTACTCCGTGCATGTGCCAGCTTCCACGATTCCATGTCTGAGAGCGGCTTCTTCAACTTGTCCTCCTGCAATATCAAATAGAAGTTAGCCATACATAAGAACATGATGGTAAAAAGAAGAAAAAGAATGCATCATGCATATAGATATACCTTCATGGCCTTGTAGCCCAAGTGGTTCCTGTTTCCTTGGCCGTGTGTTCCGTCTTTTCCACGGTTAGCCCGGTTCTTGCTGCTCTTGGCAGAAAGCTCTGCATCGTGACTGAGCCACCTATTCACCAAACTCGCCCATCCCTCATCCTTTCCGTAGCACCAAGTAGGAATAACCTAAATAATGGAAGCATGACATGTCATCACAAAACAATGAAATTGACTGTTTATATGTCGGAATGAAAAGTATGTAATACTTACCTTCATGTATTGCTCCTTGTTCAAGGTTTGGAATCAAAAGTATGTAATACTTACCTTCATGTACCGCTCCTTGTTCAAGGTAAGTCATTGCTTTTGTGCTTCTTTCTTGCTCATATTTTGATGAAGGTAGTTATGGTAGTAGTGCGAGATGGCAACCCAGCGCACCTCGTATTGCATCTGGCGAGCTTTCTTCCTCACAGCCGCCAGTAAGAACACGTCGGCTCTGGCCTTGTGCTCCTCAATTACCCTATAGAATTGCTACAATCATGCATAAAACCAGAATCAAACAAGGCATGAGTTGAGTGATTCGATGATAAAATATGAAAAAAAAACTCAAGACAAGTGATTCTGAAGAGAACTTACCCAAAAATTTGTGATCACGGCCTTAGCGGCCATTCCGTACTCCGCGAGGCTGGCAGCCTCGTAGTGGTCCCAGGTCGTGGCCGAAATCCACAGCTCCGGCTCCTTGTCTGGCCGCGGGCAGAATAGGCTCGGCCAAAAAACCTTTAACTGGACAGTGATAATGCTGTTCGGTTTACGACCCTTTTTGCATGAACGTTCCAATTACTCCAAACGAATCAAAAAATTCTAATATACTGAAAAACAAAAACATACTGCATATTCATAATCTATGGAAAATTCTACCCCAAATCGATATATAATTTGTTTATGTTAAGTATAGAAAGGTCAGCTTCAAATTAATCAAATTTTAGCTTTACAAAAATTGAATAAAAATGTAGAGAACATATAATATATATGCCTAAGGCAAGGCCGTCGGCATATGTGGCACGTGGTGCCGACAGTGGAAAGAAGACATATAATATCTATGTCGATAGCCTGTCGCCGGGGCCGTCGGTATAGATTTGACGGCGTCGGCCTGCCGTCTGTATCCGTGTCGGTGGCCGATATATACCGGTGGCCGCTGTCGGCATACAAGGAGGTATTCCGACGACCTATCTATGCCTACACCAAGCACAGGAGACCGCAAGGTGGAGAACCGTGCGAATCGTGTCGGGCTTAACAACCGGAGCGAAGGTGTCGGTGAAGTCGATACCAGCACGTTGCTGAAGGAAATATGCCCTAGAGGCAATAATAAAGTTATTATTTATTTCCTTATTTCATGATAAATGTTTATTATTCATGCTAGAATTGTATTAACCGGAAACATAATACATGTGTGAATACATAAACAAACAGAGTGTCACTAGTATGCCTCTACTTGACTAGCTCGTTGATCAAAGATGGTTAAGTTTCTTAACCATAGACATGAGTTGTCATTTGATTAACGGGATCACATCATTAGGAGAATGATGTGATTGACTTGACCCATTCCATTAGCTTATCACTTGATCGTTTAGTTTGCTGCTATTGCTTTCTTCATGACTTATACATGTTCCTATGACTATGAGATTATGCAACTCCCGTTTACCGGAGGAACACTTCGTGTGCCACCAAACGTCACAATGTAACTGGGTGATTATAAAGGTGCTCTACAGGTGTCTCCGAAGGTACTTGTTGGGTTGGCGTATTTCGAGATTAGGATTTGTCACTCCGATTGTTGGAGAGGAATCTCTGGGCCCACTCGTTAATGCACATCACTATAAGCCTTGCAAGCATTGCAACTAATGAGTTAGTTGCGGGATGATGTATTACGGAACGAGTAAAGAGACTTGCCGGTAACGAGATTGAACTAGGTATTGAGATACCGATGACCGAATCTCGGGCAAGTAACATACCGATGACAAAGGGAACAACGTATGTTGTTATGCGGTCTGATAACCCACAAGTATAGGGGATCAAAACAGTTTTCGAGGTTAGAGTATTCAACCCAAATTTATTGATTCGACACAAGGGAAGCCAAAGAATATTCTCAAGTATTACCAGCTGAGTTGTCAATTCAACCACACCTGGAAACTTAATATCTGCAGCAAAGTGTTTAGTAGCAAAGTAATATGATAGTAGTGATAACGGTAGCAAAAGGTAACAACAGTAAAAGTAATGTTTTTTTTATTTTGTAGCGATGATAGCAATAGGAACGGAAAAGTAAATAAGCGAAGAACAATATATGGAAAGCTCGTAGGCAATGGATCGGTGATGGAGAATTATGCCGGATGCGGTTCATCATGTAACAGTCATAACCTAGGGTGACACAGAACTAACTCTAGTTCATTGATATAATGTAGGCATGTATTCCGAACATAGTCATACGTGCTTATGGAAAAGAATTTGCATGACATCTTTTGTAATACCCTCCCATGGCAGCGGGGTCCTTACGGAAACTAAGGGATATTAAGGTCTCCTTTTAATAGAGAACTGGAACAAAGCATTAACACATAGTGAATACATGAACTCCTCAAACTACGGTCATCACCGGTAAGTATCCCGATTATTGTCACTTCGGGGTTAACGGATCATAACACATAATAGGTGACTATGGACTTGCAAGATAGGATAAAGTACACTCATATATTGATGAAAACATAATAGGTTCAGATCTGAAATCATGGCACTCGGGCCCTAGTGACAAGCATTAAGCATAGCAAAGTCATAGCAACATCAATCTCAGAACATAGTGGACACTAGGGATCAAACCCTAACAAAACTAACTCGATTACATGATAGATCCCACCAACCCATCACCGTCCAGTAAGCCTACGATGGAATTACTCACGCACGGCGGTGAGCATCTTAAAATTGGTGATGGAGGATGGTTGATGATGACGATGGCGATGGATTCCCCTCTCCGGAGCCCCGAACGGACTCCAGATCAGCCCTCCCGAGAGATTTTAGGGCTTGGCGGCGGCTCTATATCGTGAAACGTGATGAATTATTCTCTCTGATTTTTTTCTCCCCGAAACTCTATATGTGGAGATGGAGTTGGAGTCGGAGAGGCAACAGGGGGCCCACAAGGTAGGGGGGCGTGCCCTAGGGGGGCAGGTGCGCCCCCACCCTCGTGGCAAGGTGGTGGCCCCCTGGCCTTCATCTTTGGTAGGTATTTTTCTTATTTTCTGAAAAGTGTCTCCGTGAAGTTTCAGGTCATTCCGAGAACGTTTGCTCCTGCACATAAATAACACCGTGGTAATTCTACTGAAAACAGCGTCAGTCCGAGTTAGTTCCATTCAAATCATGCAAGTTAAAGTCCAAAACAAGGGCAAAAGTGTTTGGAAAAGTAGATACGTTGGAGATGTATCAACTCCCCCAAGCTTAAACCTTTGCTTGTCCTCAAGCAATTCAGTTGACAAAGTGAAAGTGATAAAGAAAAACTTTTACAAACTCTATTTGCTCTTGTTGTTGTAAATATGTAAAGCGAGCATTCAAGTTTTCAGCAAAGATTATAACTAACCACATTTCCAATAACGCGTAGGTCTCAAGTTTACTCATATCAATAGCATAATCAACTAGCGAGCCATAATAATAAAACTCGGATGACAACACTTTCTCAAAACAATCATAATATGATATAACAGGATGATATCTTGCTAGCCCTTTCTGAGACCACAAAACATAAATGCAGAGCACCTTTAAAGACCAAGGACTGAGTAGACATTGTAATTCATGGTAAAAGAGATCCAGTCAAGTCACACGCAATGTAAACTAATAGTAATGAATGCAAATGACAGCGGTGCTCTCCAACTGGTGCTTTTTAATAAGAGGATGATGACTCAACATAAAAGTAAATAGATAGGCCCTTCGCAGAGGAAAACAGGGATTCGTAGAGGTGCCAGAGCTCGGTTTTGAAACAGAGGTGAATAATATTTTGAGCGGTATACTTTCATTGTCAACATAACAACCAAGAGATGGCGATATCTTCCATGCTACACACATTATAGGCGGTTCCCAAATAGAATGGTAAATTTTATACTCCCCCTTCCACCACAAGCATCAATCCATAGCTTGCTCGAAACAACGAGTGCCTCCAACTAACAAGAGTACCAGGGGGAGTTTTGTTTGCAATTATCTTGATTTAGTTTGCATAAGGCATGGGACTGGGCATCCCGGTGACCAGCCATTTATCTCGTGAGTGAGGAGCGGAGTCCACTCCTCTTGAGAATAACCTGCCTAACATGAGCTATTCGAGCATACAACCCTAGTTGATACATGAGCTATTCGAGCATACAAAACAGGATATTTATTTGAAAGTTTAGAGTTTGGCACATACAAATTTACTTGGAACAGCAGGTAGATACTGTATATAGGTAGGTATAGTGGACTCATGTGGAATAACTTTGAGGTTTAAAGGGATTCGATGCACAAGCAGTATACCCGCTTAGTACAGGTGAAGGCTAGCAAAAGGCTTGGAAGCGACCAGCTAGAGAGCGACAACAGTCATGAACATGCATTAAAATTAATCAACACCGAATGCAAGCATGAGTAGGATATAATCTACCATGAACATAAATATCGTGAAGGCTATGTTGATTTTGTTTCAACTACATGCGTGAACATGTGCCAAGTCAAGTCACTTAAATCATTCGGAGGAGGATACCACCCTATCATACCACATCATAACCATTTTAATAACATGTTGGCACGCAAGGTAAACCATTATAACTCATAGCTAATCAAGCATGGCACAAGAAACTATGATCTCTAGTTGTCATTGCAAACATGTTTATTCATAATAGGCTGAATCAGGAACAATGAACTAATCATATTTACAAAAACAAAAGAGGTCGAGTTCATACCAGCTTTTCTCATCTCAGCCAGTACATCATATATCATCATAATTGCCTTTCACTTGCACGACCGAATAGTGTGAACAATAATAATAGTGCACGTGCATTAGACTAAGCTGGAATCTGCAAGCATTCAATAAACAGGAGAATACAAGGCAATATGGCTCTTTTGTCAGATCAACAATAATGCATATAAGAGCCACTTCAACAATTTAATCATGGTCTTCTCCTATTGACCCCCAAAGAAAAGAAAAGAAATAAAACTATTTACACGGGAAAGCTCCCAACAAGCAAAAGAAGAACAGGAAATATTTTTGGGTTTTCTTTTTAATTACTACTACAAGCATGGAAAGTAACTAATTAAAAGCTACAACTAATTTTTTGGTTTTTCTTAAGGTTTATTAAACACACAAGAAGAAAGCATAAAAAAGGAAAAAAACTAGCATGGATGATACAATGAAAAAGTATGAGCACCAACATCTAGCAATAAGTGTGTGAGCATAAATGTAATGTCGGTGAGAGATACATACTCCCCCAAGCTTAGGCTTTTGGCCTAAGTTGGTCTATGGCCACGGCTGGCCTGGCTGATATCCATAATAGTAGCTGGGGTCGTACTGCGATGCAGCAGCTATCGCCTGCTGAGCTGTAGCGTGGCGACGAGCGGCCTCCTCTCTCCTCTCGTACTCATCTGCCTCCTCTCTGGTAATAGTATATCCTCCTCTTGCTTGATAATCAAAGAAGGCAGGAGCAGGGAGAGTAATACGGACAGCACGGTGTCTGTCAAAGATTAGTCGATACTGGAGAGGTGATTCGTTCCTCTAGACAAACTGGTGGTGAACCATAGCACTAAAATCTAGATAAGCAGGAGGTAATTCAATATCATCTTCGCGTATGGCTATACCAAGAAAATTAGCTATGCGGGTTGCATAAATTCCACCAAGGAAATCTCCATTACGTCTATTAAGATGCAACCTACGTGCAACAATGGCTCCCAAATTATATGATTTGTCTCCTAACACAGCACTCCTAAGAATACTAAGATCGGGGACACACATGTGACATGCCTCATCTTTACCATTAATGCATCTACCTATGAAGAGAGCAAAATAATGTATAGCAGGAAAGTGAATGCTCCCTATGGTAGCTTGTGTAATATCTCTAGATTCTCCCACAGTTATTCTAGCAAGAAAATCTCTAAATTCAGATTTGCGAGGATCCCTTATACTACCCCATTGTGGAAGTTTGCAAGCAGTGGTAAAATCCTCTAAGTCCATAGTGTAAGATTTATCATAAAGATCAAACAGGACAGTTGGAGAATTACGTGAAGTTGAAAATTCAAACCTCCTCACAAAGGTACTGGTGAGATAGTGATACTCGCTGCACTTCTCTTCCTCGAAGTTCACGAGATTAGCGTTACGCAAATATGCGTTGAATTCTTCCTTAATTCCTGCTCGATCCATAAAATTTTCAGAAGGCCACTCACAAGGACGCACTGGAGCATCTCTTGGTGGCTCTTCGTCAGCATCACGCATTGCAAGCCTGGGTCCTTGCTTCCTTGAAGAACCACCTTGGAACATTTTCCTAAGCATTTTTCTTCCTCTGAAAAATTCCAATTTTTTTAGTAACTTCAAAATAAAAGTAAACCAAACTCAATAATATTGATAGCAACTACTCCTACAAGTGCCTAGGGCCTATATCATGCATCAAAACTACTTTTGACCATATAAATTTGACATGCAAGCTCAAGAACAGGGTCACCTAAGCAGCAAAATTTTGCAATGAATAAAGCACTAGAACAAAAACTAATTGGACCAATGGAGGAGTCACATACCAAGGAACAATCTCCCCAAGCAGTTTTGTGAGAGGTGCTTTGAGCAAGGAGATCGAAAATGGTAGCAAAACGAGCTTGGACTCGGGTTTGAGCTGGTTATTCGTGTTTGGGGGAGGAAGATGAAGTGTGTGGGTGCAGGAATAAGTGGAGGAGGGCCACCATGGGCCCACGAGGCAGGGGGCGCGCCCTAGAGGGGTGGGTGCGCCCTTCATCCTCGTGGGCAAGTGGTTGGCCCCCCTGGTGTGTTCTCAGTTCCATAAATCCTCAAATATTCTAGAAAAAAATCATATTTAATTTTCAGGGCATTTGGAGAATTTTTATGTTCGAGGTATTTTTATATTGCACGGTTAATCAGATAACAGACAGACAAATAATTATTTTTATTTTATTTAATATAAATAACAGAAAGTAAAAGTGGGATACAGAAGGTTGTGCCTTCTAGTTTCATCCATCTCATGGTCATCAAAAGGAATCCACTTACAAGGTTGATCAAGTCTTGTTAACGAACTCATTCCGAATAACATGGAACTAGAGAAATTTAGAATAACACTATGTTACCTCAACGGGGATATGCACATCCCCAATAATAAGAATATCATATTTCTTCTTGATAGTAGGAAGAGGAAATTCAAAACCTCCAAATATAATTGATGGAATTTTCCCAATAGAGTTGATACTATGAACTTGAGGTTGTTTCCTCGGAAAGTGTACTGTGTGCTCATTACCATTAACATGAAAAGTGACATCGCCTTTAGTCCAATCAATAACAGCCCCTGCAGTATTCAAAAAGGGTCTTCCAAGAATAATAGACATACTATCGTCCTCGGGGATATCAAGAATAACAAAGTCCGTTAAAATAGTAACATTTGCAATTACAACAGGCACATCCTCACAAATACCGACAGGTATAGCAGTTGATTTATCAGCCATTTGCAAAGATATTTCAGTAGGTGTCAACTTATTCAAATCAAGTCTACGGTATAAAGAGAGAGGCATAACACTAACACCGGCTCCAAGCGCAGATAAAGCAGTTTTAACATAGTTTGTTTTAATAGAGCATGGTATAGTGGGTACTCCTGGAACTCCAAGTTTCTTTGGTATTCCACCCTCAAAAGTGTAATTAGCAAGCATGGTGGAAATTTCAGCTTCCGGTATCTTTCTTTTATTTGTAATAATATCTTTCATGTACTTAGCATAAGGATTGGTTTTGAGCATATCAGTTAATCGCATACGTAAAAAGATAGGTCTAATCATTTCAGCAAAGCGCTCAAAATCCTCATCATCCTTTTTCTTATATGGTTTGGGAGGAAAAGGCATGGGTTTCTGAACCCAAGGTTCTCTTTCTTTACCATGTTTCCTAGCAACAAAATCTTTCTTATCATAACGTTGATTCTTTGATTGTGGGTTATCAAGATCAACAGCAGGTTCAATTTCTATATCATTATCATTACTAGGTTGAGCATCATCATGGACATTATTATTAGCATTATCACTAGTTTCAGGTTCATTGCCAGATTGTGTTTCAACATTAGAAATAGAAATATCATTTGGATTCTCAGGTATTTCAACAATAGGATCACTAGAAGCATGCAAAGTCCTATCATTTTTCTTTTTCTTTTTTTTAGAAGAACTAGGTGCATCTAAATTATTTCTCTGAGAATCTTGCTCAATTCTCTTAGGATGGCCTTCAGGATACAAAGGTTCCTGAGTCATTCTACCACCTCTAGTCATAACTCTAATAGCATTATCATTATTCTTATTATTCAATTCATTGAGCAAATCATTTTGAGCTTTAAGTACTTGTTCTACTTGAGTGGTAACCATGGAAACATGTTTACTAATAAGTTTAAGTTCACTTTTAACATTAGCCATATAATCACCCAAGTGTCCAAGCATATTTGAATTGTATTTTAATTGTCTACCAAAATAAGCATTAAAATCTTCTTGCTTAGCCATAAATTTATCAAACTCATCTAAGCATGGGCTAGCAATTTTAGTAAATGGGTTTACAGCTTTATCATATCTATAGAGAGAATTTACCTTTACTACCTGTGTCGGGTTATCAAGACCATGAGTTTCTTCAATAGGCAAAGGATTTGGATTATATGTTTCTTCAACACGCGGTAAATTAAGACCATGTATTTCTTCAATAGGAGGTAAATTCTTAACATCTTCAGCTTTAATACCCTTTTCTTTCATAGATTTCTTTGCCTCCTGTATATCTTCAGGACTAAGAAATAGAATACCCCTCTTCTTCGGAGTTGGTTTAGGAATAGGCTCAGGAATTGGCTCCGGAGTGTCCAATTATTTTCATTTGTCAACATATTATTCAATAGAATTTCAGCTTCATCCGGTGTTCTTTCCCTGAAAACAGAACCAGCACAACTATCCAGGTAATCTCTGGAGGCATCGGTTAGTCTATTGTAAAAGATATCAAGTATTTTATTTTTCTTAAGAGGATGATCAGGCAAAGCATTAAGTAATTGGAGAAGCCTCCCTCAAGCTTGTGGGAGACTCTCTTCTTCAATTTGCACAAAATTATATATATCCCTTAAAGCAGCTTGTTTCTTATGAGCAGGGAAATATTTAGCAGAGAAGTAATAAATCATATCCTGGGTACTACGCACACAACTAGGATCAAGAGAATTAAACCATATCTTAGCATCACCCTTTAATGAGAACGGAAATATTTTAAGGATGTAAAAGTAGCGAGTTCTCCCGTCTTTAGTGAACAGGGTAGCTAGCTATATCATTCAATTTAGTAAGATGTGCCACAACAGTTTCAGATTCATAATCATGAAAAGGACCAGATTCAACCAAAGTAATTATATCAGGATCAACTAAGAATTCATAATCCTTATCAGTAACAAAGATAGGTGAAGTAGCAAAAGTAGGGTCAGGTTTCATTCTAGCATTTAGGGATTGCTTACTCCATTTAGCTAATAATTTTTTAAGTTCAGTTCTATTTCTGCAAGCTAAAATGGCTAAAGAAGCATCTTTATCAAAAACATAACCCTTAGGAATGGCAAGTGGTTCTTCATCATCACTTTCATCAGTATCATCAGATTCAATATTTTCTATCTCTCTAGCCCTAGCAAGTTGTTCATCAAGAAAAGCACTAAGTGGCATAGTAGTATCAGGCATAGAGGTAGTTTCATCATAAGTATCATGCATAGCAGAAGTGGCATCATCAATAACATACGACATATCGGAACAAACAGTAGAAGCAGGTGTAGCTGTCGCAAGCTTACTCAAAACAGAAGGTGAATCAAGTGCAGAGCTAGATGGCAGTTCCTTACCTCCCCTCGTAGTTGAGAGATAGATCTTGGTTTTTGGATCTCTCAAGTTCTTCATGATGATAGGCAGATATATCCCAAGTGACTCAAAGAATAGAGCTATGCTCCTCGGCAACGGCGCCAGAAAATAGTCTTGATAACCCACACGTATAGGGGATCGCAACAGTTTTTGAGGGTAGAGTATTCAACCCAAATTTATTGATTCAACACAAGGGGAGCCAAAGAATATTCTCAAGAATTAGCAGCTGAGTTGTCAATTCAACCACACCTGGAAACTTAATATCTGCAGCAAAGTGTTTAGTAGCAAAGTAATATGATAGTAGTGATAACTGTAGCAAAAGGTAACAGCAGTAAAAGTAATGTTTTTGGTATTTTGTAGCGATGATAGCAATATCAACGGAAAAGTAAATAAGCGAAGAACAATATATGGAAAGCTCGTCGGCAATGGATCGGTGATGGAGAATTATGCCGGATGCGGTTCATCATGTAACAATCATAACCTTGGGTGACACAGAACTAGCTCCAGTTCATTGATATAATGTAGGCATGTATTTCGGACATAGTCATATGTGCTTATGGAAAAGAACTTGCATGACATATTTTATCCTACCCTCTCGTGGCAGCGGGGTCCTTACGGAAACTAAGGGATATTAAGGCCTCCTTTTAATAGAGAACCGGAACAAAGCATTAACACATAGTGAATACACGAACTCCTCAAACTACGGTCATCACAGGTAAGTATCCCGATTATTGTCACTTCGGGGTTAACAGATCATAACACATAATAGGTGACTATAGACTTGCAAGATAGGATCAAGAACACTCATATATTGATGAAAACATAATAGGTTCAGATCTGAAATCATGGCACTCGGGCCCTAGTGACAAGCATTAAGCATAGCAAAGTCATAGAAACATCAATCTCAGAACATAGCGGACACTAGGGATCCAAACCTAACAAAACTAACTCGATTACATGATATATCCCATCCAACCCATCACCGTCCAGCAAGCCTACGATGGAATTACTCACGCACGACGGTGAGCATCATAAAATTGGTGATGGAGGATGCTTGATGATAACGATGGCGACGGATTCCCCTCTCCGGAGCCCCGAACGGACTCCAGATCAGCCCTCCCGAGAGGTTTTAGGGCTTGGCGGTGGCTCCGTATCGTAAAACGTGATGAATTCTTCTCTCTGATTTTTTTCTCCTCGAAACTCAATATATGGAGGTGGAGTTGGAGTCGGAGAGGCAATAGGGGGCCCATGAGGTAGGGGGCGCGCCCTAGGGGGGCAGGCGCGCCCCCCACCCTCGTGGCAAGGTGGTGGCCTGGCCTTCATCTTTGGCAGGTATTTTTCTTATTTTCTGAAAAGTGTCTCCGTGAAGTTTCAGGTCATTCCGAGAACGTTTGCTCCTGCACATAAATAACACCATGGTAATTCTGCTGAAAACAACGTCAGTCCAGGTTAGTTCCATTCAAATCATGCAAGTTAGATTCCAAAACAAGGGCAAAAGTGTTTGGAAAAGTAGATACGTTGGAGACGTATCACGGTCTGACCGATAAAGATCTTCATAGAATATGTAGGAGCCAATATGGGAATCCAGGTCCCGCTATTGGTTATTGACCAGAGAGGTGTCTCGGTCATGTCTACATAGTTCTCGAACCCGTAGGGTCCGCACGCTTAACGTTCATTGACAATATACTACTATGAGTTATGTATGTTGGTGACCGAATGTTGTTCGGAGTTCCGCATAAGATCACGGACATGACGAGGAACTCCGGAATGGTCCGGAGATAAAGATTGATATATGGGATAATAGTGTTTGGACTCCGGAAGGGTTCCGGAATTCACCGGAAGGGGTTCTGGATGTTTTCCGAAATGTTTGGATATGAGAACACTTTATTTGGGCCAAAGGGGAAAACCCACAAGGTTTTTGTAAAGCGCAAAAGGAAGTTTTGCGGAGTCTAGGGGCAAGACGCCAGAGTCCCTAGCGTCTGGTTCCAAACGCCGGCAACCTTGGCGTCTGGCCCTGGAGTCCAAGAAGGACTCTTGCCTTTCGGGTGAAACCGACTTTGTGGAGGCTTTTACTCCAAGTTTCGACCCCAAGGCTCAACGTATAAATTGAGGGGTAGGGATAGCACCCAAGACACATCAAGAAACACCAAGCCGTGTGCCGGCTACCACGTCCCCTCTAGTTTATCCTCCGTCATAGTTTTCGTAGTGCTTAGGCGAAGCCCTGCGAAGATTGTTCTTCACCAACACCGTCACCATGCCGTCGTGCTGCCGGAACTAATCTACTAATTTGCCCCTCTTGCTGGATCGAGAAGGCAAGGACGTCATCGAGTTGAACGTGTGCTAAACGCAGAGGTGCCGTACGTTCGGTACTTGATCGGGACGGATGATGAAGGTGTACGACTACATCAACCACATTGATAAACGCTTCCGCTTATGGTCTACGAAGGTACGTAGACAACACTCTCCCCTCTCGTTGCTACGCATCACCGTGATCCTGTGTGTGTGTACAATTTTTTTTGAAATTACTACGTTCCCCAACAGTTGCCGGAAGCCATGAACAACCCAGCGCCCTTTATAGCGATCAAGGGTACCATCAGGACGGATCTTGTGTTTGAAGACCCACTTCCCGGTAATCATGTTGGCGTGCCGGGGCGGGGAACAAGCTGCCACGTCCGGTTGCGCAGCAGGGCATCAAACTCCTCTTGCGATGCCACGAACAACCCAACAGCCTGCCAGAGTGGATCACGAAGAGTGGCTCGAATGGAGGACGGCAAGGGAGATGGCGTAGAGGTGGATGCCGCGTGGACATACTCGTCCGAGGCATAGCGCGAGCTTGGGCAAAAAACACCCGTACGAGCATGGGTGACCAGACCAACCGTAGAAGGCTCGGCCGCAGTCGCCGGTGATGAGGGCGCCGGAGCCGTTGGAGTCATGGGCATCGAGGCCGCGGTCGAGGGGACCGCCAGGGCCGGGGGCACGGGGCCGGCGGGCGACGAGGCCGCAGTCAAGGGGACCGCCGAGACCGAGGGCGCGGGCACCGAGGCCGCGGTCGAGGAGGCCACCGGGGCCAGGGGCGCTGGGGCCGCGGGCGCCAGAGCCACGGGAAGAGGGGCCGCTGGGGCCGCGGCCGCCATAGCCACCGCGGGTGGGTGACACGCCTCAAAGCCAGGGGGCGAGCCAAGAGCGGCACGCGAGCTCCCTGGGAGAGGCATCGAGTCTCCCATGTCATCGGTGACGGGAGGAACAACCGGGGATACCTACTGAAATGGAAACACATGCTCATCAAAGTAAACATGTCGAGAAGTGAACACACGATGGAAGACGGGATCGTAGCATCGATATCCCTTGGAGTTGGAAGGGTAGCCGATGAAGATGAATGCAACAGAACGTGGTGCAAGTTTGTGAGGAGCAGTGTCGGCAGTGCTAGTATAGCAAAGACATCCAAAAATATGCAAACCACCGTAAGACGGTGGCGTACCGAAGAGAAGGTGATGAGGTGGATAGTTCCACTTTGGGTGGCAGGGTCAAAGGTTAAATTGAAGTGATGTGGTAGCAACTGCGTCCGGCCAAAAGCGAGGCGACACGTTAGCATGGAACAGGAGCCTGCGAACGCAGTCATTCAGAGTGCGAAGGATGCGTTCGGCTTGACCATTCTGCTGTGAAGTATACGGGCATGTGAGACGAAAAACTGTGCCATGGTGCGACAAAAAAGTGCGGAAAGCAAGGTTCTCGAACTCTTTTCCATTGTTAGTCTGAAGAGCAAGAATGGGACGCCCAAATTGCGTGCTGCCATAGGAGTAAAAAGCCGTCAAAGTGGAGAGTGCATCTGACTTTCGTTGCAAAGGAAAAGTCCACACATAATGAGAATAATTATCAAGAATAACCAGATAATATAAGTAGCCCAAATTACTAGGAACTGGAGAGGTCCACACATCTCTATGAATCAATTGAAAGGGAAAAGAAGCAATGGTGGTGGAGTTATTCAACGGAAGGCGAACATGTTTGCCAACACGACATGCATGACATGTGCGATCCTCTATCTTATTACAACTAGAACTGAAACTCCTAAGAATATGACGAAGTGTGACGGGGTTGGGATGACCCAAACGAGCGTGCCAGAGATCGACGCCAGTGGAGAGAGCAATCGGTGCGGTGGTGGCGGATGAAGGTGAATGCACCGGATAGAGCTCGTCGGGGCTGTCACATCAGTGGAGTGCCATCCTGGTTCGACCGTCCTTAATACAAAAACTAAGCTCGTCAAATTCAACAGTGACAGGATTTTCACGAGTGAAACAACGAAGGAAATAATATTCTTAATAAGATGAGGAGACACAAGTATGTTAGACAAAGATAAAGGCATGGAATTAGAAGGAAAAGAAGTGTGCCCGACGTGTGTGATAGGAAGTGTGGAACCGTCACCGATAATGATGCGGCTGTCGGTGGTGACGGGAGTGAAGGAAACAAGATTATTAGGATGAGCAAACATGTGAGTGCTACATCTTGAGCTTGTGTTGGATTTCCCCGAAGAGGAAAGGATGATGCAGCAGAGTAGCGTAAGTATTTCCCTCAGTTTTTGAGAACCAAGGTATCAATCCAGTAGGAGGCCACGCTTAAGTCCCTCGTACCTGCACAAAACGATAGCTACTCACAACCAACGCGATTAGGGGTTGTTAATCCCTTCACGGTCACTTACGAGAGTGAAATCTGATAGATATAATATTTTTGGTATAAAGATGCAAAGTGAAAAGTAAAGGCAAAGTAAAAAAGCAAAGCAAGATTAAAGGGATGGAGATTGATATGATGAGAATAGACCCGGGGGCCATAGGTTTCACTAGTGGCTTCTCTCAAGAGCATAAATATTCTACGGTGGGTGAAAAAATTACTGTTGAGCAATTGACAGAATTGAGCATAGTTATGAGAATATCTAGGCATGATCATGTATATAGGCATCACGTCTGTGACAAGTAGACCGAAACGATTCTGCATCTACTACTATTACTCCACTCATCGACCTGTTGGAAATATGCCCTAGAGGCAATAATAAAATGGTTATTATTATATTTCCTTGTTCATGATAATTGTCTATTGTTCATGCTATAATTGTGTTATCCGGAAATCATAATACATGTGTGAATACATAGACCACAACACGTCCCTAGTGAGCCTCTAGTTGACTAGCTCGTTGATCAAAAGATAGTCATGGTTTCCTAACTATGGACATTAGATGTCATTGATAACGGGATCACATCATTATGAGAATGATGTGATGGACAAGACCCAATCCTAAGCATAGCTCAAAGATCTTGTAGTTCGTTTGGTAGAGCTTTTCCGAATGTCAAGTATCATTTCCTTAGACCATGAGATTGTGCAACTCCCAGATACCGTAGGAGTGCTTTGGGTGTGCCAAACGTCACAACGTAACTGGGTGACTATAAAGGTGCACTACGGGTATCTCCGAAAGTGTCTGTTGGGTTGGCACGAATCGAGACTGGGATATGTCACTCCGTATGACGGAGAGGTATCTCTGGGCCCACTCGGTAATGCATCATCATAATGAGCTCAATGTGACCAAGTGGTTGATCACGGGATCATGCATTACGGTACGAGTAAAGTGACTTGCCAGTAACGAGATTGAACGAGGTATTGGGATACCGACGATCGAGTCTCGGGCGAGTAACATACCGATTGACAAAGGGAATTGTATACGGGATTGATTGGATCCTCGACATCGTGGTTCATCCGATGAGATCATTGTGGAACATGTGGGAGCCAACATGGGTGTCCAAATCCCGCTGTTGGTTATTGACCGGAGAGTCGTCTCCGTCATGTCTACGTGTCTCCCGAACCCGTAGGGTCTACACACTTAAGGTTCGGTGACGCTAGGGTTGAAGAGATATTAGTATGCGGTAACCCGAAAGTTGTTCGGAGTCCCGGATGAGATCCCGAACGTCACGAGGAGTTCCGGAATGGTCCGGAGGTGAAGAATTATATATAGGAAGTCCAGTTTCGGCCATCGGGAAAGTTTCGGGGGTCACCGGTATTGTACCGGGACCACCGAAAGGGTCCAAGGGGTCCACCGGGTGGGGCCTGTTGGAAATATGCCCTAGAGGCAATAATAAATTAGTTATTATTATATTTCCTTGTTCATGATAATCGTTTATTATCCATGCTAGAATTGTATTGACAGGAAACTCAGATACATGTGTGGATACATAGACAACACCATGTCCCTAGTAAGCCTCTAGTTGACTAGCTCGTTGATCAATAGATGGTTACGGTTTCCTGACCATGGACATTGGATGTCATTGATAACGGGATCACATCATTAGGAGAATGATGTGATGGACAAGACCCAATCCTAAGCCTAGCACAAAGATCGTGTAGTTCGTTTGCTAAAGCTTTTCTAATGTCAAGTATCATTTCCTTAGACCATGAGATTGTGCAACTCCCGGATACCGTAGGAGTGCTTTGGGTGTACCAAACGTCACAACGTAACTGGGTGACTATAAAGGTGCACTACAGGTATCTCCGAAAGTGTCTGTTGGGTTGGCACGAATCGAGACTGGGATTTGTCACTCCGTGTAAACGGAGAGGTATCTCTGGGCCCACTCGGTAGGACATCATCATAATGTGCACAATGTGATCAAGGAGTTGATCACAGGATGATGTGTTACGGAACGAGTAAAGAGACTTGCCGGTAACGAGATTGAACAAGGTATCGGATACCGACGATCGAATCTCGGGTAAGTACAATACCGCTAGACAAAGGGAATTGTATACGGGATTGATTAAGTCCTTGATATCGTGGTTCATCCGATGAGATCATCGTGGAACATGTGGGAGCCAACATGGGTATCCAGATCCCGCTGTTGGTTATTGACCGGAGAACGTCTCGGTCATGTCTGCATGTCTCCCGAACCCGTAGGGTCTACACACTTAAGGTTCGGTGACGCTAGGGTTATAGAGATATTAGTATGCGGTAACCCGAAAGTTGTTCGGAGTCCCGGATGAGATCCCGGACGTCACGAGGAGTTCCGGAATGGTCTGGAGGTAAAGAATTATATATAGGAAGTGCTATTTCGGCCATCGGGACAAGTTTCGGGGTCACCGGTATTGTACCGGGACCACCGGAAGGGTCCCGAGGGTCCACTGGGTGGGGCCACCTGCCCCGGGGGGCCACATGGGCTGTAGGGGGTGCGCCTTGGCCCATATGGGCCAAGGGCACCAGCCCCAAGAGGCCCATGCGCCAAGAGAAGAGGGGAAAGGAAAAGTCCTAAAGGGGGAAGGCACCTCCGAGGTGCCTTGGGGAGGATGGACTCCTCCCCCCCCTTGGCCGCACCCTTCCTTGGAGGAAGGGTCAAGGGATGCGCCCCCCCTCTCCCTTGGCCCTATATATAGTGGGGAAAAGGAGGAGCAAAGATACCTGAGCCCTGGCGCCTCCCTCTCCCTCCCATGACACATCTCCCTCCTCCCGCAGCGCTTGGCGAAGCCCTGTTGGAATCCCGCTACTTCCACCACGCCGTCGTGCTGTTGGATCTCCATCAACCTCTCCTTCCCCCTTGCTGGATCAAGAAGGAGGAGACGTCTCTGCTCCATACGTGTGTTGAACGCGGAGGTGCCGTCCGTTCGGCGCTAGAATCATCGGTGATTTGGATCACGACGAGTACGACTCCATCAACCCCGTTCTCTTGAACGCTTCCACGCGCGATCTACAAGGGTATGTAGATCCAATCCTCCCTCGTTGCTAGATGACTCCATAGATTGATCTTGGTGACACGTAGGAAAATTTTGAATTTATGCTACGTTCCCCAACAGGGCCACCTATCCGGAGGGCCCCATGGGCTGAAGTGGGGAAGGGAACCAGCCCCTGGTGGGCTGGTGCGCCCCCCTTGGGCCTCCCACTGTGCCTAGGGTTGGAAACTCTAGGGGTGGGGGGCGCCCCACTTGGCTTGGGGGGCAAGCCACCCCCTTGGCCGCCGCCCCCCCTTGAGGTCCAATCTCTAGGGCCGGCGCCCCCCTAGGGGCCCTATATATACTGGGGGGAGGGAGGGCAGCCGCACCAAGTCCCTGGCCCCTCCCTCTCCCCTTGTAACACCTCTCTCTCTCTCTCGTTGGAGCTTGGCGAAGCCCTGCCGAGATCACCGCTGCTTCCACCACGACGCCGTCGTGCTATTGGATCTCCATCAACCTCTCCTTCCCCTTGCTGGATCAAGAAGGAGGAGACGTCTTCCCAATCGTACGTGTGTTAAACGCGGAGGTGCCGTCCGTTTGGCGCTAGGTCATCGGTGATTTGGATCATGAGTACGACTCCATCAACCCCGTTCTCTTGAACGCTTCCGCTCACGATCTACAAGGGTATGTAGATGCACTCCCCTCTCCCTCGTTGCTAGATGACTCCATAGATTGATCTTGGTGATGCGTAGAAAATTTTAAAATTCTGCTACGTTCCCCAACAGTGGCATCATGAGCTAGGTCTATGCGTAGTTTCTATGCACGAGTAGAACACAAAGTAGTTGTGGGCGTCGATATTGTCAATTTACTTGATGTTACTAGTCTTATCTTGATTCGACGGCATCGTGGGATGAAGCGGCCCGGACCGACCTTACACGTACGCTTACGTGAGACTGGTTCCATCGACTGACATGCACTAGTTGCATAAGGTGGCTAGCGGGTGTCTGTCTCTCCCACTTTAGTCGGATCGGATTCGATGAAAAGGGTCCTTATGAAGGGTAAATAGAAGTTGGCATATCACGTTGTGGTTCTGGTGTAGGTAAGAAACGTTCTTGCTAGAAACCTATAGCAGCCACGTAAAAACTTGCAACAACAATTAGAGGACGTCTAACTTGTTTTTGCAGCATGTGCCATGTGATGTGATATGGCCAAAAGGATGTGATGAATGATATATGTGATGTATGAGATTGATCATGTTCTTGTAATAGGAATCACGACTTGCATGTCGATGAGTATGACAACCGGCAGGAGCCATAGGATTTGTCTTAATTTATTTATGACCTGCGTGTCAACATAAACATCATGTAATTACTTTACTTTATTGCTAAACCGTTAGCCATAGTAGTAGAAGTAATAGATGACGAGACAACTTCATGAAGACACGATGATGGAGATCATGATGATGGAGATCATGGTGTCATGCCGGTGACGATGATCATGGTGTCCCGAAGATGGAGATCAAAAGGAGCAAATGATATTGGCCATATCATGTCACTATTTGATTGCATGTGATCTTTATCATGTTTTACATCTTATTTGCTTAGAACGATGATAGCTTAAATAAGATGATCCATCATAATGATTTCAAGAAAGTGTTCCCCCTAACTGTGCACCGTTGCGAAGGTTCGTTGTTTCGAAGCACCACGTGATGATCGGGTGTGATAGATTCTAACGTTTGAATACAACGGGTGTAAGCCAGATTTACACACGCAATACACTTAGGTTGACTTGACGAGCCTGGCATGTACAGACATGTCCTCGGAACACGGAAGACCGAAAGGTCGAGCATGAGTCGTATAGAAGATACGATCAACATGAAGATCTTTACCGATGTTGACTAGTCCGTCTCACGTGATGATCGGACACGGCCTAGTTGACTCGGATCATGTTTCACTTAGATGACTAGAGGGATGTCTATCTGAGTGGGAGTTCATTGAATAGTTTGATTAGATGAACTTAATTATCATGAACTTAGTCTAAAATCTTTACAATATGTCTTGTAGATCAAATGGCCCACGCTAATGTTGCCCTCAACTTCAACGCGTTCCTAGAGAAAACCAAGCTGAAATATGATGGCAGCAACTATACGGACTGGGTCCGGAACCTGAGGATCATCCTCATTGCTGCCAAGAAAGATTATGTCCTAGAAGCACCGCTAGGTGACGCACCCATCCCAGAGAACCAAGACGTTATGAATGCTTGGCAGTCACGTGCTGAAGGTTACTCCCTCGTTCAGTGCGGCATGCTTTACAGCTTTGAACCGGGGCTCCAAAATTGTTTTGAGCAACACGGAGCATATGAGATGTTCGAAGAGCTTAAAATGGTTTTCCAAGCTCATGCCCGGGTCGAGAGATATGAAGTCTCCGACAAGTTCTTCAGTTGTAAGATGGAGGAAAATAGTTCTGTCAGTGAGCACATACTCAAAATGTCTGGGTTGCATAACCGCTTGACTCAGCTGGGAGTTAATCTCCCGGATGATGCGGTCATTGACAGAATCCTTCAGTCGCTTCCACCGAGCTACAAGAGCTTTGTGATGAACTTCAATATGCAGGGGATGGAAAAGACCATTCCCGAGGTATATTCAATGCTGAAATCAGCGGAGGTGGAGATCAAAAAGGAACATCAAGTGTTGATGGTAAATAAAACCACTAAGTTTAAGAAAGGCAAGGGTAAGAAGAACTTCAAGAAGGACGTCAAGGGGGTTGCCGCGCCCGGTAAGCAAGCTGCCGAGAAGAAGCCAAAGAATGGACCCAAGCCCGAGACTGAGTGTTTTATTGCAAGGGAAGTGGTCACTGGAAGCGGAACTGCCCCAAATACCTAGCGGACAAGAAGGCCGGCAACACTAAAGGTATATGTGATATACATGTAATTGATGTGTACCTTACCAGTACTCGTAGTAGCTCCTGGGTATTTGATACCGGTGCGGTGGCTCACATTTGTAACTCAAAGCAGGAGCTACCGAATAAGCGGAGACTGGCGGAGGACGATGTGACGATGCGCGTCGGGAATGATTCCAAGGTCGATGTGATCGCCGTCGGCACACTACCTCTACATTTACCTACGGGATTAGTTTTAAACCTCAATAATTGTTATTTAGTGCCAGCTTTGAGCATGAACATTGTATCAGGATCTCGTTTAATTCAAGATGGCTACTCATTTAAATCCGAGAATAATGGTTGTTCTATTTATATGAGAGATATGTTTTATGGTCATGCCCCGCTGGTGAATGGTTTATTCTTAATGAATCTCGAGCGTAATGTTACACATATTCATAGTGTGAATACCAAAAGATGTAAGGTTGATAATGATAGTCCCACATACTTGTGGCACTGACGCCTTGGTCACATAGGTGTCAAACGCATGAAGAAGCTCCATGCAGATGGACTTTTGGAGGCTCTTGATTACGAATCATTTGACACGTGTGAACCATACCACATGGGTAAAATGACCAAGACTCTGTTCTCAGGAACAATGGAGCGAGCAACCAACTTATTGGAAATCATACATACTGATGTGTGCGGTCCAATGAGTGTTGAGGCTCGCGGTGGCTATTGTTATGTTCTCACCCTCACTGATGACTTGGGTAGATATGGGTATGTCTACTTAATGAAACACAAGTCTGAGACCTTTGAAAAGTTCAAGGAATTTCAGAGTGAGATTGAGAATCAACGTGACAGGAAAATCAAGTTCTTGCGATCAGATCATGGGGGAGAATACTTGAGTCATGAATTTGGCAAGCACTTAAGGAAATGTGGAATAGTTTGACAACTCACGCCGCCTGTAACACCTTAGCATAATGGTGTGTCTGAACATCGTAATCGCACTCTATTGGATATGGTGCGATCTATGATGTCTCTTACCGATCTACCGCTGTCATTTTGGGGCTATGCTTTAGAGACTACCGCATTCACTTTAAATAGGGCTCTATTGAAATCCGTTGAGACGACAATGTATGAATTATGGTTTGGGAAGAAACCTAAGCTGTCGTTTCTAAAAGTTTGGGGGTGCGATGCTTATGTCAAGAAACTTCAATCTGAAAAGCTCGAACCCAAATCGGAAAAATGCATCTTCATAGGATACCCTAAAGAAACTATTGGGTATACCTTCTACCTCAGATCCGAAGGCAAGATCTTTGTTGCCAAGAATGGATCCTTTCTAGAGAAAGAGTTTCTCTCTAAAGAAGTAAGTGGGAGGAAAGTAGAACTTGATGAAGTATTGCCACTTGAACTGGAGACTGGCGCAGCTCAAGAAAATGTTCCTGAGGTGCCTGCACCAACTAGAGAGGAAATTAATGATGATGATCATGAAACTTCAGATCAAGTTGCTACTAAACTTCTTAGGTCCACAAGGACATGTTCCGCACCAGAGTGGTACGGCAACCCTGTCCTGGAAATCATGTTGTTAGACAATGGTGAACCTTCAAACTATGAAGAAGCGATGGCGGGCCCAGATTCCGACAAATGGCTGGAAGCCATGAAATCCGATATAGGATCCATGTATGAAAACGAAGTATGGACTTTGACTGACTTGCCCGATGATCGGCGAGCCATAGAAAATAAAAAAGAAGACAGACGCAGATGGTAATGTGACCATCTACAAGGCTCGACTCGTCGCTAAGGGTTATCGACAAGTTCAAGGGGTTGACTGCGATGAGACTTTCTCACCCGTAGCAAAGCTGAAGTCCGTCCGAATCATGTTAGCAATTGCCGCATTCTATGATTATGAGATATGGCAAATGGACGTCAAAACTGCATTCCTTAATGGTTTCCTTAAGGAAGAATTGTATATGATGCAGCCGGAAGGTTTTGTCGATCCTAAGAATGCTGACAAGGTGTGCAAGCTCCAACGCTTGATCTATGGGCTGGTGCAAGCATCTCGGAGTTGGAACATTCGTTTTGATGAGATGATCAAAGCATTTGGGTTTACGCAGACTTATGGAGAAGCCTGCATTTACAAGAAAGTGAGTGGGAGCTCCGTAGCATTTCTCATATTATATGTGGATGGCATACTGTTGATGGGAAATGATATAGAATTATTGGAAAGCATAAAGGCCTACTTGAACAAGTTTTTTTCAATGAAGGACCTTGGAGAAGCTGCTTATATATTAGGCATCAAAATCTATAGAGATAGATCGAGACGCCTCATTGGTCTTTCATAGAGTACATACCTTGACAAGATATTGAAGAAGTTCAATATGGATCGGTCAAAGAAGGGGTTCTTGCCTGTGTTGCAAGGTACGAGATTGAGCACGGCTCAATGCCCGACCACGGCAAAAGATAGAGAAAAGATGAGTGTCATCCCCTATGCCTCGGCCATAGGGTCTATCATGTATTCAATGCTGTGTACCAGACCTGATGTAAACCTTGCCGTAAGTTTGGTGGGAAGGTACCAAAGTAATCCCGGCATGGAACACTGGACAGTGGTCAAGAACATCCTGAAGTACCTGAAAAGGACTAAGGATATGTTTCTCGTTTATGGAGGTGACGAAGAGCTCGTCGTAAAGGGTTACGTCGATGCTAGCTTCGACACAGATCTGGATGACTCCAAGTCACAAACCGGATACGTGTATATTTTGAATGGTGGGGCAGTCAGCTGGTGCAGTTGCAAGCAAAGCGTTGTGGCAGGATCTACATGTGAAGCGGAGTACATGGCAGCCTCGGAGGCAGCACAAGAAGCAATCTTGGTGAAGGAGTTCATTACTGACCTAGGAGTCATTCCCAATGCATCGGGCCCGATGACTCTCTTCTGTGACAACACTGGAGCTATTGCCCTTGCCAAGGAGCCCAGGTTTCACAGGAAGACCAGGCATATCAAGCGTCGCTTCAACTCCATTCGTGAAAGTGTTCAAAATGGAGACATAGATATTTGTAAAGTACATACAGACCTGAATGTAGCAGATCCGTTGACTAAACCTCTCCCTAGAGCAAAACATGATCAACACCAGAACTCTATGGGTGTTCGATTCATCACAATGTAACTAGATTATTGACTCTAGTGCAAGTGGGAGACTGTTGGAAATATGCCCTAGAGGCAATAATAAAATGGTTATTATTATATTTCCTTGTTCATGATAATTGTCTATTGTTCATGCTATAATTGTGTTATCCGGAAATCGTAATACATGTGTGAATACATAGACCACAACACATCCCTAGTGAGCCTCTAGTTGACTAGCTCGTTGATCAAAAGATAGTCATGGTTTCCTGACTATGGACATTAGATGTCATTGATAACGGGATCACATCATTAGGAGAATGATGTGATGGACAAGACCCAATCCTAAGCATAGGTCAAAGATCATGTAGTTTGTTTGCTAGAGCTTTTCCGAATGTCAAGTATCATTTCCTTAGACCATGAGATTGTGCAACTCCCGGATACCGTAGGAGTGCTTTGGGTGTGCCAAACATCACAACGTAACTAGGTGACTATAAAGGTGCACTACGGGTATCTCCGAAAGTGTCCGTTGGGTTGGCACGAATCGAGACTGGGATTTGTCACTCCATATGACGGAGAGGTATCTCTGGGCCAACTCGGTAATGGATCATCATAATGAGCTCAATGTGACCAAGTGGTTTATCACGAGATCATGCATTACGGTACGAGTAAAGTGACTTTCCGGTAACGAGATTGAACGAGGTATTGGGATACCGACGATCGAGTCTCGGGCGAGTAACGTACCGATTGACAAAGGGAATTGTATACGGGATTGATTGAATCCTCGACATCGTGGTTCATTCGATGAGATCATCGTGGAACATGTGGGATCCAACATGGGTATCCAGATCCCGCTGTTGGTTATTGATCGGAGAGTCGTCTCGGTCATGTCTACGTGTCTCCCGAACCCGTAGGGTCTACACACTTAAGGTTCGGTGACGCTAGGGTTGAAGAGATATTAGTATGTGGTAACCCGAAAGTTGTTCGGAGTCCCGGATGAGATCTCGGACATCACGAGGAGTTCCGGAATGGTCCGGAGGTGAAGAATTATATATAGGAAGTCCAGTTTCGGCCATCAGGAAAGTTTCGGGGGTCACCGGTATTGTTCCGGGACCACCGGAAGGGTCCCGGGGGTCCACCAGGTGGGGCCACCTATCACGGAGGGCCCCATGGGCTGAAGTGGGGAAGGGAACCAGCCCCTGGTGGGCTGGTGCGCCCCCCTTGGGCCGCTCCCTGCGCCTAGGGTTGGAAACCCTAGGGGTGGGGGGCGCCCCACTTGGCTTGGGGGGCAAGCCACCCCCCTTGGCCGCCCCCCCTTGAGATCCAATCTCTAGGGCCGGCGCCCCCCTATGGGCCCTATATATAGTGGGGGGAGGGAGGGCAGCCGCACCAAGTCCCTGGCCCCTCCCTCTCCCCTAGTAACACCTCTCTCTCTCTCTCTCTCTCTCTCTCTCTCTCTCGTTGGAGCTTGGCGAAGCCCTGCCGAGATCACCGCTGCTTCCACCACCACGCCGTCGTGCTGCTGGATCTCCATCAACCTCTCCTTCCCCTTGCAGGATCAAGAAGGAGGAGACATCTTCCCAACCGTACGTGTGTTGAACGCGGAGGTGCCGTCTGTTCGGCGCTAGGTCATCGGTGATTTGGATCACGACGAGTACGACTCCATCAACCCCGTTCTCTTGAACGCTTCCGCTCGCGATCTACAAGGGTATGTAGATGCACTCCCCTCTCCCTTGTTGCTAGATGACTCCATAGATTGATCTTGGTGATGCGTAGAAAATTTTAAAATTCTGCTACGTTCCCCAACACGACCGCTATCCAGCATGCATCTAGCACTACTGGAATCAGCTACTTTGCCATCTGCCAGCTCTTTGCCGTCTGCTAGCAGACGGCAAAGAAGCTCTTTGCCATCAGCTACCGAAAAGCAGACGGCAAAGAAACCGCTGACGGCAAAGAAGGCCTTTGCCATCTGCCGGCTCTTTGCCGTCCGCTAGCAGACGGCAAAGAATCTTTGCCGTCAGCTGGCTGATGGCAAAGAGAGAGGTGGCCCCCACCCCCCACCCGTTTAGAAAAAATTTAACGCCCCACCTCTTTGCCGTCTGCTAGCGGACGACAAAGAGAAAAAAAAGGCGGACGGCAAAGCGCGGCGGACGGCAAAGGGTCGTTAAGCAGACGGCAAAGAAACACTCACGCGGATCAATCACCTGGATCGATGAGTTGGCAAGATCTGAGACGCACGCTGATCACTCCGTCGGACGCATTCCCAACCCACCCATGATGCACGTGCCCCTAGGGAAACACCCACGCGCCCCACATCTCACCCCACCCCACAGTCTGCCTTATCCACGTCTCACCCCCACCCCACCACGTCTCTCTCTCATCTCTCTCCCTGCTCTCGATCCACTTCCCCCGCAAGCGCTCGCCACCACCTCGCCAGCAGTCCCCGGCCTCACCGGCAGTCCCCGGCCTCGCTGGCCGCCATCGCACCCGCCGGCCATGGCCCAGCCCCGTCGCCCGTCGCCTCTCGCCCCCGTCGGCCTCCTCACCCCTTCGCCTTTCGCCCGGGTGACCTCCGCGCCCCGTCGCCTGTCGCCACCGGCGGCCTCCACGCCCCGTCGCCTATCGCCCCCGCAGGCCTCGGCCCCGTCCCCCCCAGGTCTCTGTCGGCCCCGGCGCCGTCACCCTCCCTCGACGCCGCACCATATTCTGCCTCAAGGAGCAGCGGCAGGTCCTCGGGCGTCCATGGTGGCGGTGGATACTGTGGTTTTTGTGCTGATTTTGTGTAGATGGATAATGTGGTGTTCATGTAAATAGAGTAATTTTGTGTAGATGGAGCAGATGCAAATCTATTATGTGTAAATAGACTAATTTGGTATTGTGAAATTTGTTCATTCATCGTCGATTGTTGGAACAAAGCGTAGATGGATACTGTGGTGCACTTGGGCTGCTGGTTCACTATATTTTAATAAACAAAATCCTTTTATGTCTTTGATTTTAATAAACGTGTAGATAGACATTTTTGCCGTCTGTTATTAGTCGACAGACGGCAAAACATTAGTTTGGCGGACGGCAAAGCCTCCGTTAGCACCCAACGTGGCTAACACCCACTATTTGCCATCCATTTTCTTTGCCGTCCGCCACTAACGGCAAAGGCCTCTTTGCCGTCCGCTGCAAAAAGCAGACGACAAAGAAGGTGTTTGCCGACCCTGTCTTTGCCGTCCTTGTTTGCCGTCCGCCGCTGACGGCAAAGCTCTTTGCCATCCGCCGTCCATGCCTTTGACGTCCGCCGTGGCAGACGGCAAAATACTGGATTCCTGTAGTGTAGAGTATTAAGTTAAAAACAGAGTAACGCCTTAAGCAAGATGACATGATGTAGAGAGATAAATTCATGCAATATGAAATAAACCCCATCTTGTATCCTCGATGGCAGCGATACAATACGTGCCTTGCTGCCCCTTCTGTCACTGGGAAAGGACACCGCAAGATCGAACCCAAAGCTAAGCACTTCTCCCATGGCAAGAACTACCAATCTAGTTGGCCAAACCAAATGGATAATTCGAAGAGACTTGCAAAGATAACCAATCATACATAAAAGAATTCAGAGAAGATTCAAATATTAATCATAGATAGACTTGATCATAAACCCACAATCCATCGGTCTCAACAAACACACCGCAAAAAGAAGATTACATCGAATAGATCTCCACGAGAGAGGGGAGAACTTTGTATTGAGATCCAAAAAGAGAGAAGAAGCCATCTAGCTACTAACTATGGACCCGAAGGTCTGAGGTAAACTACTCACACTTCATAGGAGAGGCTATGATGATGTAGAAGCCCTCCGTGATGACGGCCTTCTCCGGCGGAGATCCGGAACAGGCCCCAAGATGGGATCTCGTGGATACAGAAAGTTGCGGCAGTGGAATTAGGTTTTTGGCTCCTGTTCTGATCGTTTGGGGGTACGTAGGTATATATAGGACTCCGTTTCATTCCGTTTGGACTCCGTTTGATATTCCGTAGGTATATACATGGGGGAGAAAATCACGTTCCCGAAGGTTTCATTCCGTTTGGACTCCGTTTGATATTCCGTTTCTTCGAAACACTGAAATAGGCAAAAAAACAGCAATTCTGGGCTGGGCCTCCGGTTAATAGGTTAGTCCCAAAAATAATATAAAAGTGGAAAATAAAGCCCAATATAGTCCAAAACAGTAGATAATATAGCATGGAGCAATCAAAAATTATAGATACATTGGAGACGTACCAGGCATCCCCAAGCTTAATTCCTGCTCGTCCTCGAGTAGGTAAATGATAAAAAGAGAATTTTTGATGCGGAGTGCTACTTGGCATAATTTCAATGCAAATCTTCTTAATTGTGATATGAATATTCAGATTAGAAAGATTCAAGACAAAAGTTTATATTGACATAAAAATAATAGTACTTCAAGCATACTAACAAAGCAATTATGTCTTCTCAAAATAACATGGCTAAAGAAAGTTATCCTTACAAAATCATATAGTCTGGCTATGCTTTATCTTCACCACACAAAATATTTAAATCATGCACAACCCCGATGACAAGCCAAGCAATTGTTTCATATACTCTAACTTTTTCAATCTTCACGCAATAAATGAGTGTGAGCCATGGATATAGCACTATAGGTAGAATAGAATGGTGGTTGTGGAGAAGAAAAAAAGAGGGGAAGATAGTCTCACATCAACTAGGCGTATCAATGGGCTATGGAGATGCCCATCAATAGATATCAATGTGAGTGAGTAGGGATTGCCATGCAACAGATGCACTAGAGCTATAGGTATATGAAAGCTCAAAAATAAACTAAGTGGGTGTGCATCCAACTTGCTTGCTCATGAAGACCTAGGGAAATTTTGAGGAAGCCCATCATTGGAATATACAAGCCAAGTTCTATAATGAAAGATTCCCACTAGTATATGAAAGTGATAACATGAGAGACTCTCTACTATGAAGATCATGGTGCTACTTTGAAGCACAAGTGTGGTAAAAGGATAGTAACATTGTCCCTTCTCTCTTTTTCTCTCATTTTTTTATTTTTTTATTTGGGCCTTTTCTCTCTTTTTTGGCCTCTTTTCTTTCTCTTTTTTTGGGCTTCTTTGGCCTCTTTTATTTATTTTTCGTCCGGAGTCTCATCCCGACTTGTGGGGGAATCATAGTCTCCATCATTCTTTCCTCATTGGGACAATGCTCTAATAATGATGATCATCACACTTTTATTTTTCTTACAACTCAACAATTACAACCCGATACTTAGAACAAAATATGACTCTATATGAATGCCTCCGGCGGTGTACCAGGATATGCAATGAATCAAGAGTGACATGTATGAAAGAATTATGAACGGTGGCTTTGCCACAAATACGATATCAACTGCATGATCATGCTAGCAATATGACAATGATGGAGTGGGTCATAATAAACGGAACGTTGGAAAGTTGCATGACAATATATCTCGCAATGGCTATGGAAATGCCATAATAGGTATGTATGGTGGCTGTTTTGAGGGAGGTATATGGTGGGTGTATGATACCGGCGAAAGGTGCGCGGTATTAGAGAGGCTAGCAAAGGTGGAAGGGTGAGAGTGCGTATAATCCATGGACTCAACATTAGTCATAAAGAACTCATATACTTATTGCAAAAATCTACAAGTTATCAAAACAAAGTATTACGTGCATGCTCCTAGAGGGATAGATTGGTAGGAAAAGACCATCGCTCGTCCCCGACCACCACTCATAAGGAAGACAATCAATAAATAAATCATGCTCCGACTTCATCACATAACGGTTCACCATACGTGCATGCTACGGTAATCACAAGCTTCAACACAAGTATTTCTCAAATTCACAACTACTCAACTAGCATGACTTTAATATTATCACCTCCATATCTCAAAACAATTATCATGCTTCAATCTTTTCTTAGTATTCAACACACTCAAAAGAAAGTTTCACAAATCTTGAATACCAAGCATATTATTATTAAGCAAATTACCATGCTATTAAGATACTCTCAAAATAATTTAAGTGAAGCATGAGAGTTCAATAGTTTCTTTAAAACAAATCCACCACCGTGCTCTAAAAGATCTAAGTGAAGCACATGGAGCAAAATTATAACGCTCAAAAGATTTAAGTGAAGCACATAGAGCAAAATTACTTATCTCAAAAAGATATAAGTGAAGCACACAGAGCAAAACTACTTAGCTCAAAAAGATATAAGTGAAGCACATAGAGAATTCTATCAAATTCTAATTCATGTATGGCTCTCTCAAAAGGTGTGTACATCAAGGATGATTGTGGCACAATAACAAACAAAGACACAAATAATACAAGACACTCCAAGCAAAACACATATTATGTTGGTGAACAAAAATATAGCTCCAAGTAAAGTTACCGATAGAAGTAGACGAAAGAGGGGATGCCTTCCGGGGCATCCCCAAGCTTTGGCTTTTAGGTGTCCTTAGATTATCTTGGGGGTGCCATGGGAATCCCCAAGCTTAGGCTCTTGCCACTCCTTGTTCCATAATCCATCAAATCCTTACCCAAAACTTGAAAACTTCACAACACAAAACTTAAGGTAGAAAACTCGTGAGCTCCGTTAGCGAAAGAAAACAAAAGACCACTTCAAGGTACTGTAATGAACTCATTATTTATTTATATTGGTGTTAAACCTACTGTATTCCAACTTCTCTATGGATTATAAACTATTTTACTAGCCATAGATTCATCAAAATAAGCAAACAACACACGAAAAACAGAATCTGTCAAAAACAGAACAGTCTGTAGTAATCTGTATCTAGAGAAAGATCTGGAACCCCAAAAATTCTAAAATAAATTGCTGGACGTGAGGAATTTATCTATTAATCATCTGCAAAAAGAATTAACTAAATAGAACTCTCCAAATAAAAATTAGAGCAGTTCTCGTGAGCGCTAAAGTTTCTGTTTTTTACAGCAAGTTCAACAGGACTTTCCCCAAGTCTTCCCAACGGTTCTACATGGCACAAACACTAATTAAACACAAAAAAATACAACCAAAACAGAGGCTAAATAATTTATTTATTACTAAACAGGAGCAAAAATCAAGGAATAAAAATAAAATTGGGTTGCCTCCCAACAAGCGCTATCGTTTAACGCCCCTAGCTAGGCATAACAAGCAAAGATAGATCTAGGTATTGCCATCTTTGGTAGGCAATCCATAAGTGGATCTCATGATAGTTTCATATGGCAATTTTATTTTCTTTCTTGGAAAGTTTTCCATGCCCTTTTTTAAAGGAAATTGAAATCTAATATTCCCTTCCTTCATATCAATAATCGCACCAACCGTTCTAAGGAAAGGTCTACCAAGAATAATAGGGCAAGAAGGATTGCAATCTATATCAAGAACAATGAAATCTACGGGCACATAATTCCTATTTGCAACAATAAGAACATCATTAATCCTTACCATAGGTTTCTTAATAGTAGAATCCGCAAGATGCAAGTTTAGAGAGCAATCATCAAAATCACGGAAATCTAGCAAATCACACAAAGTTTTGGGGACAGTGGAGACACTAGCACCCAAATCACACAAAGCATAAAACTCATGATCTTTAATTTTAATTTTAATAGTTCGTTCCCACTCATCATAGAGTTTTCTAGGGATAGAAACTTTCAACTCAAGTTTTTCTTCATAAGATTGCATCAAGGCATCAACAATATGTTCGGTGAAGGCTTTCTTTTGACTATAAGCATGTGGAGAATTTAGCACGGATTGCAACAAGGAAATACAATCAATTAAAGAACAACTTTCATAATTAAATTCCTTGAAATCCAATATAGTGGGTTTAGCAACATCTAGATTTTTATTTCTTTCAATCCCACTTTCATCAATTTCATCATAAAGATCTAAATACTACGAATTTTTAGAACGCGTTCTAGGTAAAGGAAGATCATATTCAGTTTCATCAAGATTCATATTGCAAAACAAAGATTTAATAGGATACACATCAATAACTTTTAGATCTTCATCTTGATTTTCATAGGAATTGGAAGAACACGCTTTAATAAAGGCATCTTTGGAAGCACGCATCCTAGCGGTTCTTTCCTTGCACTCATCAATGGAAATTCTCATGGCTTTGAGAGACTCATTGATATCATGCTTAGGAGGAATAGATCTAAGCTTTAAAGAATCAACCTCAAGAGAAATTCTATCAATGTTCCTAGCCAAATCATCAACTTTAAGCAATTTCTCTTCAAGCAAAGCATTAAAATTATTTTGTGAATTCATAAACTCTTTAACACTATTCTCAAATTCAGAGGGCATCTTATTATAATTTCCATAAGAGTTGTTGTAAGAATTCCCATAATTATTAGAAGGATTACTAGGATATGGCCCAGGATTAAAATTCCCTCTATAAGCATTGTTACCAAAATTATTCCTATCAACAAAATTCACATCCATAGATTCATTGTTATTCTCAATCAAAGTAGACAAAGGAATATCATTAGGATCAGAAGAAACACTCTTAGTAGCAAATAATTTCATAAGTTCATCCATCTTTCCACTCAAAACATTGATTTCTTCTATCGCATGCACTTTTTTATTAGAAGATCTTTCAGTATGCCATTGAGAATAATTAACCATAATATTATCTAGGAGTTTAGTAGCATCTCCTAAGGTGATTTCCATAAAAGTGCCTCCCGCGACCGAATCTAAAAGATTTCTAGAAGCAAAATTCAATCCGGCATAATTTTTTTGTATAATCATCCACAAATTCAAACCATGAGTAGGGCAATTACGTATCATTAATTTCATTCTCTCCCAAGCTTGTGCAACATGTTCATGATCAACTTGTTTAAAGTTCATAATATCGTTTCTAAGAGAGATGATCTTAGCGGGAGGGAAATACTTAGAGATAAAAGCATCTTTGCACTTGTTCCAAGAATCAATACTATTTTTAGGCAAAGACGAAAACCAAGCTTTAGCACGATCTCTAAGCGAAAAAGGAAATAGCTCCAATTTAACAACATCATTATCGACATATTTTTTCTTTTGCATATCACATAAATCAACGAAGCTATTCAGATGAGTAGCGGCATCTTCACTAGGAAGGCCGGCGAATTGATCTTTCATAACAAGATTCAACAAAGCAGCATTGATTTCACAAGATTCAGTATTGGCAAGAGGAGCAATCGGAGTGCTAAGGAAATCATTATTATTGGTACTGGTGAAGCCACACAATTTGGTAGTATCTTGATCCATCGCGACAAACAAGCAAACCAACACACGGGCAAACAAAAGCAAATGGACAAAAGAGGCAAATAGAGACGGAGGATAGAGAGAGAGAGAGGGCGAATAAAACGGCAAGGGTGAATTGGGGGAGAGAAAAACGAGAGGCAAATGGCAAATAATGTAATGCGAGAGATAGGGATTGTGATGGGTACTTGGTATGTTGACTTTTTGCGTAGACTCCCCGGCAACGGCGCCAGAAATTCTTCTTGCTACCTCTTGAGCTTGCGTTGGATTTCCTCGAAGAGGAAAGGATGATGCAGCAGAGTAGCGTAAGTATTTCCCTCAGTTTTTGAGAACCAAGGTATCAATCCAGTAGGAGGCCACACTCAAGTCCCTCGTACCTGCACAAAACGATAGCTACTCGCAACCAACGTGATTAGGGGTTGTCAATCCCTTCACGGTCACTTACGAGAGTGAGATCTGATAGATATAATATTTTTGGTATTTTTGGTATAAAGATGCAAAGTGAAAAGTAAAGGCAAAGTAAACAAGCAAAGCAAGATTAAAGGGATGGAGATTGATATGATGAGAATAGACCCGGGGGCCATAGGTTTCACTAGTGGCTTCTCTCAAGAGTATAAGTATTCTATGGTGGGTGAACAAATTACTGTTGAGCAATTGACAGAATTGAGCATAGTTATGAGAATATCTAGGCATGATCATGTATATAGGCATCACGTCCGTGACAAGTAGACCGAAACGATTCTGCATCTACTACTATTACTCCACTCATCGACCGCTATCCAGCATGCATCTAGAGTATTAAGTTAAAAACAGAGTAATGCCTTAAGCAAGATGACATGATGTAGAGAGATAAATTCATGCAATATGAAATAAACCCCATCTTGTTATCCTCGATGGCAATGATACAATACGTGCCTTGCCGCCCCTTCTGTCACTGGGAAAGGACACCGCAAGATCGAACCCAAAGCTAAGCACTTCTCCCATGGCAAGAACTACCAATCTAGTTGGCCAAACCAAACGGATAATTCGAAGAGACTTGCAAAGATAACCAATCATACATAAAAGAATTCAGAGAAGATTCAAATATTAATCATAGATAGACTTGATCATAAACCCACAATTCATCGTTCTCAACAAACACACCGCAAAAAGAAGATTACATCGAATAGATCTCCACGAGAGAGGGGGAGAACTTTGTATTGAAATCCAAAAAGAGAGAAGAAGCCATCTAGCTACTAACTATGGACCCAAAGGTCTGAGGTAAACTACTCACACTTCATCGGAGAGGCTATATATGATGATGTAGAAGCCCTCCATGATGAAGGCCTTCTCCGGCGGAGCTCCGGAACAGGCCCCAAGATGGGATCTCGTGG